>NW_025932167.1:0-271843 GCF_000764305.2 Hyalella azteca | reverse complement strand
TATTTTCCTTTTATTTTCTTTCTTACTGTTGATTCCTTCCTGTTTTGTTATACATATAGGTACATTATATTTTATTCATTTATTTATTTATTTTATTTATTTTTTTAATGTTCATTTTACGTAACTTAGTATTAAGACATTGCTTGAAACCCTTAATTTCATGAATAATGTTATTATTACGAAAGATCTTTCACAGCTCTGACCTGTTTTGCGGCTCTGCCTTGTTCTGCGACTCTGCCATGTTCTGCGACTCTGCCGTGTTCTGCGACTCTGCCGTGTTCTGCGACTCTGCCGCGTTTTGTGGCGCTGCCGTGTTTTGTGGCGCTGCCGTGTTTCGCGGCTCTGCCGTGTTCCACGGCTCCGCCGTGGAGTGTTCTCCTCAACAGATGCTAGGGATAGGGAAAGTTTGAGCTGTGCAGGCAGTTTAAGTTAGGTAGGATTTTCAATGAGTTGGTAGAGAGCCAATTAATTAAAGTGATGAATTGAAGTGATTAATTAAAATAGTAAAAGTGACTTAAGTGAGTGATTAAAGTGATCAATTAAAGAAAATTAAGTGATTGATTAAATTGATTAACAACTATAACTCAAAACTTGGTCGTGGGGCCACATTGGACTAGTCTTCAGAGGCTCCCGCAAATTTGAAAAGAAAAAAAAAAGACTCACTCGTTATTTGCCTCACTCTTGTTAATTGTTATTTGTGTTAGCTATTTGCCTCACTCTCATTCTTTGATTCCCTTTTGACCTATGACACATTTATGTTCTTGGATTCACTTTTGTTCTCTGACTCGCTTTCCTCTTTTTGCTCACTTTCATTCAATGATTCACTTTCATCTTATGACACAGACACACTTTTGTTCCATAACTCGCTTTCATTCTATGACTCACTTTTGTTCTTTAACTCACTATTGTTTTTTGACCCACATTTGTTATTTGACCCACTCACATTCTTAAACCCACTTTCCTTTTTAGCACATTTTCTCATTTACGGTAAAAAATGCACTATTGTGCTCGCCATGTCCATCCGTCTGTCTGTCCGTTTGTCTGTCTGTGACTTCACCTTTTTGTTGGCCAGAAAATGTGCTCACTGTCACTGAATGCAGTGAGTACTGAGTATGTAGGTATATATTTTTTACTCCCATTCCTCCATTGAAATTTTTGTTATATGACTGCTTGTAGCTCTTGTTTAGCTAATAATCTATTGCTGTTGTAATAAATTTAACATTATCTCCTTTTTCCAAAAGCCATTGGACTGCTAATACTCCCACAGTTGTGAGGCTACATGGACACATTGCCTCATTCTAATATCTAGTAATAGGTAAATGAATTTGAAAAGAAATTCTGAAGAGATTGAGCTAGATCATCACTATAGCATAATCAAGCATTCAAAAATGAAATATCTCATTGATGTTTGCTGAGAAAATTTACTTATTAAACTATTGGAATGCTTATGAATTTTGAGCACCTCACAAAAGTTCTTGAGGGCCCTGGAGACCATGAGGGTAGACTCATGCACAAAGCTCCTAAATCAAAAAGTATGCGGAGAAACCTACATAATGCAGGTATTTATTTTTTATGTATTTTCTGCAAAATGAATATTAGTTCTTAAATTTATTATTAATTAGTTAATATTAATGGGAATTCAGTATTATTTACTACAATAGGTGACAGGAAGTAGTTGTGTTGGAGCCCTTATGTCTCTGTGAGCACCAAACTGTAAAGTCCTTGAAGTTGAATTATTGTCACCTCTTCAAGTATACTAGGTACCTATACTGTAAATATTAAACTATCTTGACCATCAATAAGATTTCATATGCAAGTGTGGATGTGGTCACATGTAATGGATTGATGCACTGTAAAAAATGAGTACAGTGTCTATCTTTTTCATTGATTGTAGAATGTTGCATAATGGTTCAATAATTTGCCATTGGCCATATTGGCTGTAAGTTACCATATTTATTTACAAACTGAGCATAAATATGCCAAACTAAGTAGACAATTTTACAAATTCTCATGGCTCTTGCATGGTTTTATATGGGTAATTTAATATGCAACTTTTACATCTTGATCTGCAAAAACCACCTATGAAATGTTTATTTTTGCTCACTATTCTGGGAAAAAAACTATGATTTTCAAGATTTGCTTAAACAAACAACACATGTTTTTAAATAGAGTTATATAATAGAGGTAAAGTAGAGGTTAATTCTTGTAAAAGCTTTGAAATCCTTTTAAACTGCTTCATCATGAAAACATGGATAAGTACATTCCAGATTTGAACAATACTGACATTTTTGAAAACATATCTTGACCAACTTACTTCACTCTTCACCATTATGATCACTTGAACTTATTCTTACCAGCAATTTCTGAGAAACAAATTAAAATGGTCCTAAAAAGTGAATCACTTATACTTATAACTGTGCTAAAAAAGTGCTTCAACTACTTAGTGTGCTTGTTGTTCTACATTAGTCCTGGTCTAGAATTAATGTCATCGATTTGTTTGGTTTAGTCAGGATAAAAAGGAATGTAAATTTTTGGGGGCATTCTATTCTGTATCAGCAGTTATTTATGCAGTTGCAAAATAAAGTCTTGATGTTATGTTATCATCTATGCAATTGATATTCTACAGCAGTGTTGAACTAACTACTCATATTTGAAGCAATTGCACTACATAATTTTATATGCATGATGAATGATGGTACGTTGAGAAAACAATTGGTCACATAATTAAATACCTACTCTATCAGCATTCAGTTTTTAATAACCTTTAAAAAACATTACTTTCTCATTCAGGTTATAAGGAGAAGTGGTTCAAGCTGGTGGGAAACCTGCTGTTTTATTTCAGACTGAATGAGCAAGGCTGTGTCAGCAAAGAAGAGGTATGTTATAAGAATTTGTCTGTCACTGTATGACACTGTATCTACCTATGTAGGTATGTAACTGCCATCATGGATTACTGTCAGTTGTATCTCCTCTTTCATGTTTAAATTACCTCATAAATCTAAATAATGTTGTTCTGTAGGAAAAAGCCTCAATTGCATCTAAAGTTTGAGCAGTTCTCATTGAATGCATTTATTGTGATTTATTGCCTCAGTTGTATTGATTATTTCTCTCACACTTTAGAATTAAATGTAATTTGCATGCTTCCAATTTATAACTTCTATTAAAATGCTATGTTTTCTGTGAAAATTAGCTATAAATATCTACTTCTCTTTACTCTATATGCCAGATGTGATGAATGCATTTTTTGCTGAGTTTTATTATGTGTAGTTTATTTAGCTGAATTTGTATCTGCATAAAATACTTGCAGGCAAGTGGTGTGCTGGTGCTAGAAAATGTTGATGTTCACATACAAGGAGCCTGCCCTGGTGGTGAACTCTTTGGCCTGGCCCTGACATGGAGGGTAATCATTGCTTCTATTTATCTATCTTATCTATCAACAGTGCCATGAGTCTTAAATAAAATCATGTGTACCTATTCTAATTTTTTGTATATTTTTATAGTTGAAGCAATTTTAATATATTTTCTCCAAGCAAATAAGCTTAGATATCTCATTAAAAATGTATTTTAATACCGTAGTTAACACAATGGACCAGTGTGCTATAACTAGAACCTATTTCTATAAACTGATATTTGACAAATATGGTGTGCTAATTATTGAAATAACTGAACAAATACCGTAATGCTGAGACAGAACTAGAATGATGATATTGATACTGGTCTTCACAAAGCCAGTAATACCATACTAGAAAAATTGGGGTAAAATGAAATAAATATCACTGAAGAATGGCCACTGCCTCAATCAGTTTTCTAAGCCAGCAATGACCGCTTCATTGCAATTGCTAAAAAATGTATCATCAAGATATACCATCCTAATCTTGCAATCATACTTCAGAAATGAAGTGGCCATCTAATTCTGCACTGTTTATTCTTCAGGATGATGTCAGTAAAAGCCATCTATTTTATGCCTCTTCTGAAATGATCAGAAATACTTGGCTGCACAAACTCAGACTAGCAAGGTCAGTCATACTTCTGCAAAATTCAACACGGTTGGTTAATGACCAGAGAATTCGTCAAATTAAATTTTCAAAGTATTCTTCAGATGACATTAGTTGATCATTTTGATCAACTAATGTCATCTGAAGAATACTTTGAAAATTTAATTTGACGAATTCTCTGGTCATTAACCAACCGTGTTGAAACAAGCTTATTCTGCCTTCTGATACTAACTTCTGCAAAATGTACATATTACTAACTTTGGAGGTCATTGTATATAATATTCAAGATCAATATGTACATAAGCAGCATTTAATGGAATTTGTCCTTGACATAGTTGTTAGTATTTAATTAACATCTCTTTCCCAGTTATTCCTTAATATTTGGATAATAGGTTCAAATAATTAATAACTCTAATGTCATAATAACATGTGTGACCATCTTCTTGAAATGTTGGCTCATGGCTTTTCAATTTTCAGTCAATTTCAAATGATATGAAATGCCGGTTTGTGGTACAGGCAGTTCACAGATGGCAAAGTTACTATTTGTATACAAGATTATATCATAGAGATGAACCACCATTAATTCATACATTTATTATTATTTAGTTGGAATTGTGTTAATATAATACCTTCCATTTTATATTACATAACTAAAGACTACTGTAACTATACATCCCCTCAGGGGGGACTTCTGACGCGTGTCTGTGCTCGTCAGAAGTCCTATGGGATTTCGCGCTCCTAGGGGGATTGTTCCTGAGCGCCCCACCGCTGAGCTCGCGGTGTCTGACTGTAGGTCTCAGTTGTGGGGTTAAGTTATTATGTAGGTAGGATTCCTTACATTTCCCTTCTCTCTCTCTCTCGTGCGGGTGGCCGACGTCCCGTGTAAGCGACCTCTTGTTCGAGTGTCTTCGTTTCTGTTGCTTTTCACCTGTCCCTCCTTGTCACTTCGTCTCTTTAAGATGCTAACGCTGCTTCTTTCGAGCCAGCTTCAGCGGGCTGGACAATTGATACCTTCCGCCCCTTGTGGGTGATGAATAATTGAGACCTTCCACCTCTATGGTGATGTTCATATTGACTTTCCGTGCGAGATAGCTAAATAGCTGAAGGGCTAGTAAACATTTGGCCACTAAACTAAACTAAACTAACTGTAACTATACATAATTCATATGTCAACCAATGGGTATTTCTGATTTTTTTCAGTTATGAAAACTTGAGTGCCCATCTGTTGCACCTTCGTTTGCAGATACGACGGCGCACTGGTAAGGTCAGTATTATGTATAAATTATGAGGTCAGAGCATGAATATGTTTTTTTCAATTATCAAGAATCTATTGGTTCTATATTATTTATATTGTAGTTTTATTGCATTTCGAAATTATGACTATATGACTATTGTTATATGACTATATAATATATATATATATACATAATAAATTATATATATATATAATATAATATATATGACTATAAGTGGTTACTGAAATTGTTTTCTTTACATTCCATTTGTAATGGAAAATATTCTTATTTTCCTGAGTGATAAACCAATTGTTTTAATTTTAATGCAATTCTTGCCTTATTAATGAATTTTCATGACTAATAACACAAAAGTTTCAGGAACATTAATAATTTCATTTTTTATTTAATTAATGAAATTTCTTACTTAATTAATTAATTTTTTTTATTAAATTAATGAATTTTTTACTTAATTAATGAAATTTTTTATTTACTTAATCAATTTTTTTATTTAAATAATGAACTTTTTTATTTAATTAGTGAAATTTTTATTTAATTAATGAATTTTGTATATAATTAATTAAACTTATTAATACATAAGTTTCCAGAACATTTTTGAAGCTCACTCCAGTTCCATCATTGCAGGATCCTCTAGAGCACGAGTTGGGTCGGCCAGAACTGTTCCCTTGCTCCGCGTCGCCGAGCACATCTCACGTTCCCCTGCAGATGCCGTGTGCGCAGCAGCAGCCTGAGCCTCAGAGTCAGTTCTACGCCAGCACCACATGGTACGGCTCTTCACCTTGTCTTAGCTCCTCGGCCACTCCTCGCCTCATAACTCAACCGTCTCTTTCTCAGCCACACAGTCTCAATGTTTCAGCCTTGAGGTGAGCATGACAGTCATTATTGCAGCCTTGAGACCAGCAGTAATTGTTATCCTTGTTAAGTAAATGATTCCTAGTCATAACTTCTCTGCAATGGTTCGATGCTTTTATTAATTTACCGTGCAGCATAACAAAATCATCTGGTTATTTTGACAACGTTGTATTATTCAGCATGTGAAAGTCATTATTACTTTTTTTCAAAAAATCATATTTTACTTGGCTGCTTGAGTGTAATTTCATTGTAAATGTTACTGATGATCGCTGGCATATATAGTCTTGCCCTAGAGTGTATAACTCCGGCGCGTATCTCAGCATGACCTAACTATGTTAAAATAATGTATTGAATTATGTCCTCAGCTGTGTTGGGGGCGTGAGCAGTGGGAACAGCAGCACCAGTGAAGAATCTATCGGGCCTCGGAACCCATCCTTCAGGGCCCATGTACACCTCAGCTGATGCCCAACATTATTCCATTCTCTGTAGTCCTTGACACATTAATATTAAAGAGAACTCAGCACCAAATCTCCAAACAGGCACTACATTAATTTATGAAGAGCTTCTCTCATAATAATGAAAACCTGGAAACCACCCCTATCAAATCTGCTCACATGTGGTCAAGTCTAGTGTGAACTTACTGAATTAGTTTTGCGCATTGTGGGGAAGTTCCAACTATGTTGACCATCCCACGTGCAGGTGATGTGGTGAACTCGACTTGCATACCTTTGTGCCTTAGCAACAACCAAGAAAATTGGCAACTTATCGTTATTGTTAAGAGTATCTACGTTTATAATGATCGTTACTCGCCACAATTTTTGTTCAAATGATGTTCAGTTATTTTGAATTATTTTACCCGCAAAATCAAACGCACACATTTTTACCTTGTACACCTTGCCTCTTGTAGTCGCAGGACCGTCACTGACCTTAACTTAATTTGCACTTCTTAATTCTTAACTTAATTACACATCAGTATGTGCTTCCTTATTTGCAATTGTGGCCTGCTTAGGAGAAATTGTCTTGCTTTAGAAAAATTCCAATTCAAAACTGTAATCTTATTAATTGCGAGATTTTATTAATCAAATTTAGTTTAAGGAAGTGCCTTTCACTTATTAAACTCTTATTAAACAATTCTTGCTGTCCAATTCCTTATAATCCGGTATTATGTTATGTGAAAATCTGTTCTATAGCGATATTCATTGACACGAAATGAAACTATTTTCGTCTTACAAAATTTCAACAAAATCTCATGAAATGCATGAATATGAAAACGACATTCCCTTGCAGTTACAGTAGTTATTTTTTAGTGAAATCAGTGATTTATGCTGCCCATTCTTCTTAAAAATGAAATGAAAATTCTGCTACGACCTCGTACTTGCTCACGTTGTTCCCTTCAACTTCAATCATTCCTGAGTTATCATCAGACGTACCTAGATCAATTGACCGTCTCGTTCAAACGAGCCTGTCTACTTTAAGTTATTACAATGTTGTTTTTTCAAGTATATTTATCTCGCCATTATTTATTCCCTGGCAACTAATTAGTTGCACAGTTTTCTCCATGTATGTCAGAAATTTAAATCGCTTATAATATTTTTTATTCATTATTGTATCATAGATTGTACACATTCTTATGGAATGAACTTCCTCGCTAACAATTGATCATAAATATCTCATTTTTTTGGATGCCAACGTTTCCGGTATTCAGAAAGTGAGTTAGGAACATGTTTTTTGTTTAGTTATTTATAGGGTTGTTAAGTAGCTCAAGGTAACATTTGTGGTCTCAATGCAGTTTGTTATTTACAACAGAGATAATCGTTACCATAGCGTTTAATTAGTCAAACAGTGAAGACAAACCAACAGTATTATAAGTGATTGTGAGTGGTTTTATTTAGTAGTTATTACATCATTTTCTCGTTAGCCTGATTAACTTCATGGTACTAATCAATCTGCCTAGACATCAAATATGCTACGAAAATTCATGCATTCCGTACATTACCGGTATGACTCGTAGGCATTCATTTAATATCATATTTAAAAGTTGCGTATAATTTTATTAAATCATGAAAAAAACGTGTGTTCAGGGTTTTTTAGAAAAAAATTCTTTTTATAGAGTCGTGTGCGGGATCTCATATGATGCTTCCAGGTGAAATAATTTGTAGATGAGATATATACAGTAATTCGCAATTTGTTGTGTGTCCTCCACGTTATCTTTTAATCCCCAAATAAAGTGCAATTTCGAATGGTGCTTTATGCGACTCGTAAATTTTGCAATTCATGAATTACTGACGTGCCACAGGTCTGTTAAACGGGATCAAGTTCCGTGATGTTAAAGTATTTAGTGTTGCTAGAGCTGATTCAAGCTTCTCAAGTTTCGCGTGTGATTCCATGTGACACGCAAGTTGATTTATTTTAGAAGCTTCTCGTATGAATGATTAGACAGGAAGATCAAATTTAGGATTATTTTGCAATTTTGAGTCATTTTTCGTGCGAGTGTCAATCATCGTGTACCAACATAATTACCATTTTTATCACTAAGAATACATTGAATTACGCTTGTTACTTCGTGATCTTTTGCGTTGGTAGACTCATAAGGCCAGATCTGGCACGAATGGCACCCAGACTCTCGCATGTGGCCGCCCAATTTCTGAGGTCATGTCTGTGAACAGGCCATTATGCTGCTACTTTTGCACCTTACCTTTTGCTGATCATTCTCCGCTATTCTTACCAACGCTTAAAAAGAAATTATCCATAAAGTGCAAATATTTTGTGCCTCTACAATCATTCCGTATATGGTTATATACATGTTGTTATTGTTTCAATGTTATTCCGTCAACACTGAGCATATTTTTTTCACCTTACCTTTTGCTGATCCTTCGCTGTTAATTCTTACCAACGCTTAAAAACAAACTATGCATAAAGTGCAAATATTTTGTGCCTCTACAATCATTCCGTATACGGTTATCTACATGTTGTTATTGTTTCAATGTTATTCCGTCAGCACTGAGCATATTTTTTGTATTTCATGAAGAATTTTTTTCGGATGTAACTCAATGATCATTGAACAATGCAGCAAATTTGTTCAAGCGTGCTGACTTCCACCTTTTATGCTGTTGCAATATATAACGATGCCCGGTGATGTTTTTATACCAATGATACATAATATATTCTCTTGATTTTCTATGTTTTTTTTCCCACTTTATTAGTGTTCGAAGTTAGTTTTGTTTATAACTGTACGGCATTGAAATGCGTTGTACGCTGCAACTGGCCGGAACAAACAGTTGTTTGTTATAGCAGTTAGTGCTGACTGCTACAACTGGTCGCGTGTAAACGAACCATCTGTGGAAAATTTCGCAAATATTTATTTTGGCATGTGGCAAGACTTGCGGAAGAACCACGGTGTACGCAACTGCTTTCTTTCTCCAGGGTTGGGAGATTCCTCTGTCACTAAAGCTCGTAAATCCATGAAAAATATGTCGTTCTCGGTGCCCAAGTTTATCAGATAAATGAATAAATTATACGCGAATTAACATTCGCAGTGCAGTACCGTTACGAAATCTTGTCGCAGCCGTAGGTTGCCGGGATAATGTTAGTCAACCTGGAATGTTTTCACTACATCAATCACACATTATCAAACCAAACACCTATCCGTCTGCATATCAGCTCTATTTACACGCTATATTATTTTTGCACATTATGTGAACTTGGAGTTTGTCCCAAGATTATTTCAATTTTTGTGTTACGGTTGTAAAGGATCATGCACAAGCATGGCCCTATCAACTATCTAAGTATGTCAAACTGGCCCAGTGGTTAAAGTTCAGAGTACCAAGATTAGAGCAGAGAGGCGCGGGTTCGATCCCAGCTCTGTGCGCCAGTTTATGGTCAGAATCGGCAAGGAGGCCGGGCGGTTAAGCAAAGCAGAATTGTAGCAGTGAGTTGCGAGTTCGAGACTCGTAACAAGCTATGGATGTTCTGCGATGTTAAGAATCGGCGACAGGCCTAAGGCCTAATATACGCTGAAACCGCTATTATTATTATTATATGTCATAATGTGGATCGCTGACCATGCAGTGTAACGCTAAATGAACTTTATTGGATCGCACTCGAATTCACTATCGGATTTAATAAGTAATAGCTTGGTAATAAATATGAGCGTAACTACATATCAAGCGAACAGATTCATTGATAGTGGGCGTAATTTTGTTATTCTATGATTTACCCACTGTGAATTTTGCGTGAAACTTACCCGGGCGCTAAAATTTTTAACTTTTTTAAAACATGATTTGGCCCAGTGTGATTTCCCTTATTGCAAACGGTAAATAATATACGACGCCTTCGAGTAATTTTCTGAAACTTGAAAGCTGAATGGTTTCATACATTGGCTATATCGTTACAATTATATAGTTATTCATGTATTTTGTGTGTGAACTGCCGGCCATTAATCTACTTTTAACAAATTTCATTCAATCAGCTTTTTTTCAACTAATGTTTTTTTAAGATTTAATTTAATTGCGTTACATTTTCAAACGTAATGAGAATTTATTCCTAATTTTTGTGTTCTAATTTATATCAGTTCACATGGCAGTATTAGTGTTGGTTTCCATGGAGGCACGCAGCATAAGAAAGCCTCAATTGCATTGGCGGGAGTCGCACCTACGATGAAAGTCTAAACATACCGCGTAGTTGAAAGTAACTAAAAATATATATAAATAAAAAAATAAATACAGGCAACAGATGTTTTATGCTAAAATTCTGACCAGTACGATTCTAATGAAGGGCAATCCCGGGAAATTGATTCTTAAAGTTTACGGAAAAATTAGTGAACTCTTTTTCGTCACTCATGAGTCCTTCGCTACCTGAGAGCTTTATCCCCAGGAATCCTGCCTTCTCTCGTGTTAAAGGATGTGGTTTCCTGTAGACCACGTAATTCTATATTATTTCAATACCGATAATTTAGAATTAAATAGAATGTATTTTTTCAATACCAACAGCTGCTTGCTTATGTAAATAGATGCTCCGTGATGCTTAATTAAAAATAATGTAATGATACTTCGGCTGAGCAAACTTTGAATGGGATTTCATCACTAAATCTGTACACTTATTACAAAAACTATGATCTCGGTCTCTAGAGCATTCGCGTTAGAAAAATTTTTCCTGCTCTTTTACCATTTCTGCAGATCCATTGATGCCTAAACATTATTTTAAGTTGAATTTTTAACGATCAGGAGAGCCGATCGAAGTTTGAAATCGCGTAGTGATAGTGAAATTCATGTGTCTGTAGGCGGTTATAATAATAATAATAGCGGTTTCAGCGTTTAGTAGGCCGTAGGCCTGTCGCCGATTCTTAACATCGCAGAACATTCACAGCATTTTGCGGTCTCGAACTCACAAGTCGCTGCTACAATTCTGCTGTGCTTAACCGCCCAGCCTCCTTGCCGATTCTGACCAGAAACTGGCGCACGGAGCTGGGATCGAACCCGCGCCTCTCTGCGCCAATCTTGGTACTCTGAACTTTAACCACTGGGCCACCCTGCCCCACCACTGGGCCACCCTGCCCCACCACTGGGCCACCCTGCCCAGTGGTGGGGTTAGTATTCATGGGCTCTTGGGTTAGTATTCATGCCCTCACTATTACTTCCTGGTCACGCTGGAAATTACTACTCAGTAGTTGACGAACCTTAATGAGGTTATTTATTGGCTTCTTAGTTTTGTCATTAGCAAATTTGCGATACGTGGATGAAACTCAGTGAAATTTTTATATTTTATTGAACAGTTAAAAACGAGTCCTTGAATGACTGCTTGAATGTGTAGGATTTTCGGATGTTGCTGTCGAGCTGGATTAGACCTTTATCGGCTATCGGTAGTATACACTGCCTTCTGCTGCTTGTCATTAAAGAACACAAAAATAGTTGTTGTAAATGCGTCTCGAACAAGTTAGTTCTTAACAGGAGCGAAAGACTTCAAGACACTTCTGCACGGGCACTGATGTGGCTCAGTGGGTGCCCATTCAGAAGCAAAGCTGAAGACTTCTCACTGAAATTCATGTAATTTCTACACGTTGTTTCCAATAGCGAATTATCGTACGGCTTTTATAGGGGCAGAAACTGTAGCTGTACAAACAAGTTCATCGTCTTTCGGTCTCGTAGAGACCTTTAATCTACACACAACCTTCGTCGAAGAACTGTTCTCGAGTTCAAAACTAACATAGTGGTCAATATCTTGCCTTTCTATCCATCACGTTTGATGTTATAAGGTGACTGGAATACCAACCCCGGGCTGAACGCGTGTACGTTCAGTGGAACGCTGTTTTAGATCTTATTCTTATTTCTGAATCCATAGGGTAGAGCCAAAATCTAATCAAGGCTAATTAGAAACCTAGCCTCGTTAGAGTTTTCTTCACCGACTCGTGCATAAGTTTATTTTTTATTTTTTATTTGAAATAGTCACGATTCATTTATTCAGTTATGGGAATGAATCCCGAAGTTAGACCGAATGCATCACGTGTAATGCCAAATCTGAAGCACTGTAATGTTTCGCTAAACAGCACAACAACATTTTGTGCGATGTCATTGAGTGTGGTAAAGATAATAGGTGATAAGCTAGCTTATCGAGCTGCACGAAACATGGCAGGGAAAATCCAATCTACAGTCCATTTGTTCGAACGTTCAAGTTACTGTTATGGAAATTATTGTGAGGAAGAATCTGACCGGCGTTAATGAACAGCAAGTAAATTTTATATTGATCCGTCGGCCCCGTTCGGACAATACTAGCGTTCACTCTTAAAGTTATTTTAGTAAACTGAAATGAGGCGCATGGACGTTGCAGCTTTGAATTTTACAGCAAAATGAGTAAATTCATTTTAAAAAAAGGTGCTGACTTCAACCGTTATCTGTCTTTTGAAATATTCAAGTTTGTATTCTAACTAGCGGGTGGACTTTCCTCGTGGACTGAACACTTTTATCGAGTACGAGATAAGGAATTAAGTGAGTGTGAATGGTATAGCCACCCAGACTGCACATTATGGGATAGAGGCTTCTTAGAAGAAGGCAGGTAACAAGAACTTGGGGACACTTTTTGTTTATCAATGTGTATTTTCAGCAAAACGTGGCCATTAAAAATTTGCCGTAACCAATTGAACTTGGAAAATAAAGCCTCTGTGAGCTTTAAAGCTTTTCATCTCCCATAGCTTGTAGTCTGGGTGAGTTACTGAAGGCTGAAGATGCTAATTAATCTAGGCGACGACGTTCAGGGGTCCGAAAAGGTAGACGGCGTTGCACTTCTCGTCGGGGTTGGAGATGAACTGAGCGTAGAGGTCCTGGTAGCGGGTGAGGCTGATGCCACCGGCCTTCTTGTCCTCTTCCTGAAAAATTTATCAAAGTTATTGCCGTTTTATCTGGTCTCATGTGTTATAGTTCAACGATACTTAGCACCAAATCTAGCACATTCAAGTTGAAGAAATCATTTTTTAGATTAGCTCTCATGAGTTATAGTTCGATGATACTCATTCCCAAATTTAGCACATTCAAGCTGAAGAAATCATTGTTTAGATTAGCTGAATGGATCGATAGTCGCCTTATCATCTACGTAAGAGGACGGTCGCCTCCATTACCACATGAATTAACACACACTTGAGTTGACAAGCAGAGACACTCACCGTGAGGAGGAGGTTAAAGTTGACAAGCAGAGACACTCACCGTGAGGAGGAGGTTGAAGGCGTCATCAATTTCCTTGATGTTTGAGAAGGCGGCGCGACTAACGCAGTCCAGCCTGTACTCGTCCACGCCAACGAGCCCGTCACCTGTAAGACACTCGAACTCATCAGTAGGTTAGGTTAAGTTAGGTTAGTTACTCTCGAAAGTAACGTTTGGCACTCGCTCATATATCAAACATTGTGCGATATATGTACCATTTATGTGTTTTTATTATCTAGAGAATTTTTAAAAAAGCTAGAAAACACTCCATTGAAGGATGTATTTATGACTTCTTATAACATCGAGTTACTGGGCTCGTGAGAGCTAAACTTGAATAAATCAATCTCGAATATTCGTACTTTCACGAGTTTATTTAGTGCAATTTTTCTCTGAACAATTTAATTTTAGCACATATTTGCTAGGAAACACTTCAGACAACACAAATTATAAAATAGTAATTTAGTTAATATTTTAAATTACATACGCTGCCCTATACTTAGTTCAATATTAGCATGAATTATTTATCGCCGATCTTCACAACTGTATTGACCGTACTCGGAAATGATTAATAATTAATTCTAATAATTCAAAATACGAAATATATGGGATATCGTAGTCTGGTGAGATGCTTCAATTTCTTACATCAGGAAACGATTTAACTCATTTTATCGTTCAAAGTTACAAAATTATTCGCTTCCAGATAAGCTTTTCAACAGTTTTAAGAAGCCACGGCATGCATATAAGCATGGTTTCAGTTGTGTAATCATGTAAGTTTATGTTTGTATTCGAGAGTTATCGGGATGTGAAAAATTATTCTTTCACTCGCCCAGTAACTAATTCATTAATACACAATAATATTGGAGAGTTGTATCGAGTTAACATCAGCCGCTCACATAAAAGAATAGCACTATGAATCATTATGTACATATATATGTGCATTGACAGATATTGAATGTAAATGAAGTTGATAGTATACACATATTTCAACATACAGTATATGACACGTGTTAGTTCCATTTAACAAGAAAGCAAGACCAAATAAGTAGATTATTTAGTTATGAACCATCAGGAAGCATGCACTTATTAACTCGATTAGGCCTTGCTTGCTGGTGCTGCCTCATGGTCGTTTAAGATATTTGAAACAAGCAAGTTGGATTGATCAACAGCAATAGTGACTAATATTTTAAACTGACAAGTTTTTTAAAAATTTTACCGTCACTCACAATTCCACGTTTACAGTGAACACAAAAAATCTCCCAGATAACAAAGACTAGCTCGCTAAGTAATATTTAATATGGGAATGGACACCAATCATGCAGGAAATTGATTAGGGACCATAAGGTGCATAGAAGTTGACTTATATTTTGCTTGGAAGGTAACAATGAGTATCAATGATAGATCACTCGATTCAAACTGCTCCATCAATGTACGGTGATAGAATCACGGATTAATGATGTTACATTATCAGGGTGGGTTCTAAAAAATCAGCTATCGAAATTGTTTCAATTCAAAAATATAGGCATCAATAAAAAAGTACTAAAATGTTGTTTCAAAAGTGCTCGTTGAAAATAGAGTGCTTAAAATTACGTACGCATAAGGTAAAACGACTGGAAAAATTGGGGACCATACATACACGATGTATCCACCCATCATGTTCACATTCTTTGCTGGCGTTGTAAAAAATCGAAGCAAATAAAAAATCTAATCGAACGCCCAGTCGGTCGTGTGGTCAGTCTCATATGAGCAGTAAATCGTCGAGTTCAAGCTTTCAGTGGTCATATTCGTATTGAAGATCATGTTAGAATGATAGTTGTCACAGAGGCTGTCGATCTTGGATTAAAATTTTGCTACAGTTCTGGGATGGCCGGTTTTGAAAATAGTCAGCTTATGTACACATGACAAATGCACTCTTGATGATCTATGAGGTTTGAGTGAGAATATTATTGTGAATTATGGCAAAATATTTTCGGTAATTGATTATAGCTAAAAAAAAGTTGTGTAAAATATTTGCTCGGGAATCAGAACTATGGACTAATTATTACAAATATTAACAATACTTCACGAGGGAGGGATAATTTTATATATTTCCAGAGGATATATTTTAAATTTGTAGTAGCTGGTTTTTATTTATTTATAAACGAATATTTTTGAGAAATTAATTAATTAATCTAATTAGTTTATTTACAAAATGCTTAATTTATTTACAAGAATCGTCTGTTAAGCGATACATAGAGACTATTTTCTATGTCCAACATGGATAGTCAAAAATATACAAATACTGAGCTTGGACACGCCAAAATTCCTTAAAGTCTCGAGTTGTGAAGAGAAGAACAATACTTGTGTTAATGAACTGACATTCTACAGTGCAACGGTTTGAAATTATAAAATAATTTCATATTGGGTAAAGAATAGACGTTATTAAGTCTCATTAGCGACATGCTGCATGACTTCCAGCGTTCAGATATCGGATAATACAAATACATAGGTAAGCCAATTCTGGTGCAAGAAGTATAAAAAATTGAGCTGCAGAAAACTAAATGAAGTTCGGATAAGATTTAAGTGCAATAAACTGAACGTGAGATTCGACCCAAACAAAATTTAGGTAAGTATGAACCTCTGGTCTCTGGTCATCTTCGGCCCCGGAAATCGTAGGTATTGCGCTGTATGATCTACAGCTTTGGTAGCTACATTCCAGAACTTTATGACTTGATTAAAGGCTCCAAGAAGGCCAGATTTACATCTCCACCGATCACAATGATAGCCTTAATAATCAACACCTGCTCACTTCGGCATTTGCTCTTCAGCCAGCGCATTTAAAGAAGTAGAAAGACTGTGATATTGACATATTGTCCTCAATCTCGAAACTGAAGCTAAAATTGTCTGATATGAATAATAAGGTTTTAAATATTTAAATGGACCAATTCGAGAAATGCAGGGAATTTGCAGAAGGATTAGTTCAACGATAGTTTAGAAACGTCGAGATTCATGGGAGGTCTTGGGTGTCGGCAGAGTGCCAGAGACCAGAAGCTGATAAGTACCTATACTTTGAAAGAGGAACCTACCATTAGTATCAATTGTTTTAAATTGGTTCGTAATGAATATCTTGAAAGCTGTTGGGAAGCAGTCGTAACTCCTTCCAACGCAGGCATTTTGAACAGCTTGCTTGAACTCTTCTACTGTTATCTGTCCATCCTGTTGAAATCAATCATAAATGCATCCCTAAAATACGAGTAATTTAGTTCAGTTGGGAATCGGAACCACAATCTGGCTTGTACGAAGCAAAATGTGTAGTCTTAAATTTATATTTTACGTACAACTAAAATCGACCGTCCAAAATTCGGTTCCGAATGAGATCGAAGCTAATTAATTAAATATCCTGAATCTTATTCATTCATATCTGATGCGGCTGCTGATTTTTTTCTCTGAAGTCAGTTGTGCGAGAAAATTCTGCCAATTTTTTAGAGAACTTCTTATACGAAAATGATTTCTCGGAATACAAAATTTATCCACCGAGGACAGCGGTCGTGAAATTCGGTGAGATTGTCATCATGTTCGTTTATTCATAATTTAAATTATCCAAAACTTAGATTGTGGATAACATGGTTTCTCATTGTAATGTGGAATTCATGCATATACGCGAGTGATGTTATTTGCAAACGTTAGTCTTTCTCAGTTCTATGTTTTCAATTGATTTAATTTTGAGAAATTCTAATAACGTATATATAATGGATACACAAACGCATCTTCTTATATCAATGAGCGTGCGGCCAATAATTGCACCTGTCTATAGTTTTAGAATTTATGTTCCACTTTTTGAGTAACTTCGAACGTCAGTTGTGAATTCTGAACATTTTGCAGGCGCATGACAAATACGAACTACGCATTTCATTATAATTATCAGACTGAACGAGTAAACGTGTAAAAATTACTGATCACAGACAGTTCTGGAGTTGACTTTGTTAAAATTTAGTCATTAGTGCGGCACAGTCTTGGTTAGTGGCATCGCAGTCCAGCCTATGTTCACGCTTGCCAGGCAGAGACAGTGAATGAAACCTACCGTTTACATCAATAGTCTTAAAGGTGTTGGCAATGAAACTCTTGAAGGCACGAGGAAAATCAGCATAGGCCTTGCCATTGCAATTCTTCTGGATAGCCTGCTTGAATTCCTCTACAGTTACTTGACCGTCCTGTAAACCAACAATCACAAATCATACGTAGATAGAAAATTAATCACTATACTTGGCGGTTGCCTAGAGAACACCAATGGAGTAAATGCACTGGTCAGTACTTCACGGTTGCCTACGTAACATTCTGTAATCAGGAAGTTGGTCAGTAATTCGCGTCCACCTGGAAAACATTCATTCAGCGAGATGAAGAAGCTAACGAGGTTCGTTGGATCTCAACGGCGGGACGTGTTAAAAGTGTTGTTTGCGCTGAAATTAAGCATTAATATTGAGTTAGTCGTAGCATTAATAAGGTAGAAGCTGCTTGAATTACGAACCATTGAATAAATTGACCTCCACGTAAAACCTACCATTGACGTCAATGGTCTTAAAAGTGCTAGAAATGAAGGTCTTGAAGGCTCTTGGGAGTTCGGCCCAAGACTTGCCATTGCAGTGCTTCTGTATGGCTTGTTTGAATTCATCCACTGTCACTTGGCCGTCCTGAAATGTTACAATAATTCCACTGCTCATTAAGTGCTTAGCATGTGCAGCTTACCCTCCCCAGCGGCTCAAGCATGGAATTCTAAAAGTGTTACTCACCTCTTGCCTCGAGGTTGGCCGAGCTAAACTGTTTAACTTTCATGCATTCATTGAACATAGGTTCAACTAATGAAATGAAAATTGGACGAATCGAAAAAATACAAAATAAGTGTTTGCTAAACTTCTATGAAATACCTGCTAAAAAGTAGTCTGTAAGTCAGAAACAGTTTAATTCATGTCAAATTCTACCCGTGAGACTGAATTCGATAACTATTCCATGCAAAGCTAAGCCACAAGTAGAAAGGCTTTCTGGTCACAAGTTTATCTACGTTCATAAGAATATTGCTTATTTTTACCTTAAGTGTTTCTCATCACTTCTTGTACTATTCAATTCCAGTAGGAGTTAATTAACGTGAACAGAATCTATAATAACATAAACAAGTTCAAATCGAAAGAGGATAACGTATTTGCAATGTTCACATGATTCTTGATGGCCCGTCAACTTAATAAAAACCTCTCGATTTCTTCCCATTCTTGCTTTCAGCAGATTTGTCATCCTTTTTTTATCGTGAGTAAAGATAAACTGCGCGTATTTTCGTTGAAAAGGCTATAATTTTAGTTTTGAAATCTAGTCTATTATCTAAGGCCTTGTTCACTAAGGCCAATTTTTCTGTAGAAGGCCCAGTGGAATTAGCCGTGAATCAACTCAAACCTTTAATGGTTAGTAGTATCTACCACTACACCTCTGAATCAATTGAATTTAACCGTTACGAAGCCTGCTTGGATAAATCTAATTTAACGCTTCAAGACATACTGTTTCTGATTTATTAAATACCTGTTTCAACATCTGTCTTCAATTCATAATATTTCTACAAACAATTTTCCTAATTCGAGTCTACTATGGCAGCAAGATTTTGATAAAAACTAGATTCTTCAGTCCAAAAGTATTCATTTCAAATTCAGATATATCTAGTTAATAGTTATTGGATGTAAAACTATATATTTAATGTAATTAATTAGAACTTTCTGTCCCGGAAATCGGGTCAACTGTTGGGGTAACTTCTCAAATTTAATTTATTCTCCAATACCTTTAGAACTTGACGAATTTACGATTTCCGGCCTTTCATCGCCTGGCATTTTATTTCGTTATAAGTCAAATTTTTTGTTTATTGATATACCTTGTTATTTAGTGAGTCTAATAAAAGATTTATACTAAAAATCTTGCTCGATTTATCTTGTGAAACCAATTATTGAGCTTGATATCATTTAGAATGCATGAAAGTAAGACATAAAAGTCTCACCTTGTTGAAGTCGGCGAGCTCAGCGATCTCGTTCCAGAGGTCGCTCATGATCTTCTGGTTGCCGGCATATGCTTTGTCGTCCCAGTTGCCACGGCCCTCGATGAGGGTGTTACGCAGGGCCAGGCATTCGAAGTCGTTCTTGTCCAAGTATCCATTGTTGTCAATGTCTGCAGGAATTCGAAAATAGATGTTTATAAAACATCATAATATATTGGTTGAAAACCCGTCTTTAACGCATTCTCTCATTTATGGAAAAATTGCCCTATTGTGCTAGTCATGTCCGTCCGTCCGTCTGTCCGTGACTTCACGTTTTCGTCGATTTTGAGAAAATGCGCTCCCTGTCACTCACTGCAGTGAGTACTGAGTTAAATTTTTCAAGTTAGCATTGTTCTTGAATTTTCAAAACTCATGTCATGACTGAATGTTGAATGACTGTTGAATTATTGAATTCTCGCTTCATTCAATTAATATTGTATTTGTTTCTATGTTGTCAAACGCGCATTTAAGCTGTATGATTGAGCTGATTAATTGTTATCTTAAGAGATCCGCTCCACTGGCAACACGTACCTAAAGTTCGCTTAGGGACACAATTCATGGCCATGCTGAGAGCACCACCCACGACGGCTACCATACAAGCGCCGTCTATCAGTGACACCGAGAAACGGACTGGGGCCGTACTTTCAAAACTCGCTAAGTTAACGTAAGTACTTACTCTCTATTTTTTTATCTATGATTGGTGGATTTTGCTTGAAAGGCCGTCAATGATTGGCTGACGAACTTACGATCTCTTTACTTTTTTTTTAAAGTATGGGCCACGCGTAGCTTCCCAAGGCTCGAAACCACGGGCTAGCTCCTCTCATCTCGGTATCGCTTTTGCCAAAAAATGTTCACCATCTTTCACCAAAAACTTAATATGTATGTTTGCATGATTTTTTCTGAAACTCGCAAATTTGCCGTATCAAATTAAAACTAAACTCTTCTTTATCGAACTTTCTGTTGGTCTTAATCTTTATTTCAGTAACCAGATGCTGGGAAATGTTTATTATACATTTGTGATAACCGTCTCATCGCAGTTGTTTCAAGGTAATGACTTCAAAAAAATTTATTAGATCAACAAGAATTACTTGTTTAGCCGAAGGCTTTGGGCAAAAACATGATTAAAGTTTCAGTATTCACAAAATCATCAGCAAAAATCCGCAACGTTTCTAAAACATTCTTTACTATAACTAGAACAATAAGAAATGCGCGATCATTAATCTACCTTATGTGCTGCTATCAAAGCTTTCATAAACACTTCAAGTGACCTAAACTGCGAAACTTCCTCTAATCTTGATCCTGTCAGGGCGCCATGACGTTGAAGTTAAGATCGCTTCTTGAAAAGTTTGCTCTGCTTAAATTACAATTTAAATTCTATTCTAAAACCGCAAAAGTCGCTACAGACTACAGGCGTTTTATTTGCGATTAACCCTGATATATTTACGCAAGAATATTGTGAATTCAAAGATTGTATAGAATGAAGGCAGCGTGACATTGCGACAGAAAAAACTTGGCTTTTGTAACGTCTGACTTCTCATTCGTGACCGATTGGGCATGATTTCATTTTTACGTCTCAATTCTGTTCATTATTATAATGAAATAATAAATAATTGCATTATTTAGTTATTCCGATTTTTGGCTTATACGAGTTCCCTTATTCGTGGAGCAGAAAGCTGAAGAAGAATCAAAGTGAAAAACTTTTATTTCCGCATAGCGATACAAATTCTTTGTCTGGTTTTGACAATGTATGAGAAAATAATACCGCAAGTTTTTTCTGCTGATCATGCGATTCAAGTATCCTTCAATACATTGCGATTTATCAGTAAATATTAGCATAAATTTGCCGCATCATTTCTGGGGACGTACACACATTTGTGTTTTTTTCGACGATCATAATATTTTAGCCTCTTTTAAATATTCAAAGTAAAGGATACTTTCTTACCGCCTTAGAAATAACGACCCAACAATAACAGCGATAGGAACAGTATTTTTTTGAAGCAGCCTAACTAAATCTCTTGAAAATTGCTAAAGGCATATTTTTTTATTTGTTTTTGTTGTCAGGTTGTAAGCCCCAAAATTTATTTACAGCTACTTTACAAGCCAAATGTGCGAATCACGTAAAAATATTTTTTCTGAGCATCCGAGCGCTCACGATGCGTTCACCTAACCGTGGCGCGACGAAAGCCCACAGACGCCGCTTGTCCTAGTCTCCGATGCAATTGCCATTGTTATCGTGACAAGTCGTTAATAAATTAAAGCTGTGCAAGTTTTGGCAGCTTCTACCGCATCGTAGCTCAGCTCCACCTCACGACATGTCGCATTCTTGATCGCGTTGCATAACACGTAAGCAAGCCGGCTTGCGAGTGTCGTCGTTCGGGAGCTGCATGCATTTTTCGGTGTACTTAAGGTGAGTGCCGGGGAGCTCGTGCCAAGACTAGAGTAAAAAATGAACCGAGCTGCATTACGGCGAATGAACTTCGATGCTTCGGCCAACTTCCACGTAATAAAGTACCCACACCTCGACGCTGTACTTCCACACATTTTCAGCATTGACCAGGCTCAGTACTGTCCCATATAGTGCACCTGAAATAACGACCAAGCAAATGTTTAAATTTGCCAACTTCATAATTTTTGGTTGTATTAAATTGGCCAAAAAATTTTCATAGTTTTTAGTTGTATTAAAATTTAATGTTGAGCATAATGACAAACATTTTCACTTGCAGAGGATGTCAACGATACTGACTTCATTGCAATATTTTTTATTGCTAAAGAAACAATTCGATGGATATATAAAAACTTTTCGATAATGTTAATACGGGAGGTGTAATTTGTACCTTGCAAATTTAAAACATGAATCTTCTAAACAATGCTTTTCCTGGTGAAAAAATTTCAAAAGGAGCAGAAATTTCCGATGCTCTCTTGCTAAAACTTACTTCTTTAAATCTAAGAATTCTTTCGAATGCGTTTCTCAACTCAACCCATATTATAACATGCTAACTCTCGCAGCCAGAACTGTGTTGTAGAAATTCTCCACCGGTTTATGGTTTAGACTTTAGTATAGACTAACAAAAATGTCATAAAACGAAAAGCAGGAACGGCAATCGATCGTTTTCTTGTGGGTAGGTTATTTTTTTCGATTAAAAATGCATAACAAAGCAAGTTTATGTCGTGAAGCTGGTAGGAAAACTCATTTAGTCCTGTTTTTCTTTCAGTTCCCGAACTGAACCATCGCAACACACGAGCTCTGCACAGTGTACAGTGTACACATATACTGACTCGATATCGTCCGTTGTGAAGTTAAGTCCTGTGACCAGAACTTAATTGAGGATGAAGCAAATGCTGAAGACAATCGATTATATTTTTTTCTTTCGCTCAAATCCCGCAGATGAAAGTAGATGTAGAAGTTTCAAGAAATAAATGTACAGAGGTTAGATAAAATAAGGAAAACACCTGAGAAATTCACAGAATATATTTTTGCATGGTGTAGGTCTACCTATGTGGCAATTGCAGCCTCAGTTCTCCGAGGTATTGATTCATACAAATTTTGAATTTTTTCCACAGTAATTTTACCCATTCTTCAGTTAAAACTCCCTCCAGATCTTTTAAAGACGATGGCGGCTACAATCGATTTCTGACTTGCATATCTAAAATCGAACATAAATGCTCGAAAATATTCAGGACTGGCGATTGTGGTGGCCAAATTAGATGCTCAGCTTCATTAAAATATTTTTCGTGCCATTTTTTAACAATTCCAGCTGTATGGATCGAGGCATTATCATCTTGAAGGGAGCGCAGCCGTGCACCACCAAATTTGTGCACAAATATGCCCTGAATCGAACGCCTTGGATCTTTCCGGACCTACACCAATCAACCGTGCACCACTCGGTTTTGTCCTCTTCCGGCCTTGACCACCACCTGCCGTGCACCACCAGGCCGCGGATCGAATTTGACTTCCAGGCATCGTCAAATTACGTAATTTTACGTTCACCGCATCTGAAGTTAGGTTTCAGATAGCATAGTTCTGTTCCAAAATTTATCGTCCTTCGACAAGTGGCCGTTCGACCGACGGCTGGTTCGACCCACGGCCTAGATACGGACGGCTTGAAGTGTTGAAGGCTACATTCCGCAAGGCAGGAATCATGATGGTCCATTACATCCAGGGCAGTGGTGGTCTTCGGCAGGCGACTCATCTTGAAAGATGGCGCTCCTTTCCGGAAACAGTGCTTGAACCATTGTATAAACTTGGTCCTCCAAAATTCCTAAATAGTCACGGCTGTTGATTCTTTCATGAAGAGAAATCATTGGACCGCCGGATTTGCAAGAAACAACGCCACAGATCATCACAGATCCCTCGCCATGATTTAAGGTTGGGAGGAGGCAGCCGGGATTAAATGACTCTTTTGGCTGTCTCCAAACTTAAACCCGGCCGGAGGTTGGAAATAAGGTAAACGAATATTTTATTCTGCAGAGAAAATTACATTTTTACATTGCCAAAGGGACCAATTCTGGAGGTTTTAAACCTCTTGTACCTCTATAAACGTCCAGAATCCGGGAAGTTTCTGTCACACAAGCACCTGCCGTATAAGCACCAACAATTTGGCCTCTTTGAAAGTCATAGGGGTTTGCCATTTATAGGTTATAGGTTAGGTTATAGACACAAAAATTGGCTAAAAATACCTGTGCAAGGATAAAATATCAATTAGCAGCAACAATAAACAATAAAAAAATATGTCACGTTTTCATTGTTTATAACATGATCAAAAATTACGATATAAAAATTTCAGGTGTTTCCCTTATTTTGTCCAAACCCTGTAGATGTACCAATTGAATCTGGTTACTTAATTTTAAGCCAAGCTAAGTTGTCAATATGGATAATTAGCAATTAATGATCGTCAACGGTTTTATTTCGGTGGATTACTTTCAGCTAGTTAAACTCGTGAATTTCTCCTAACATATAAAAAATATAATAGCAAACTCCGTACAAACTTTTGATCTTATGGATTTACTATGGCACGTGTTGTCTTCAATTATCCATAAATCCATTATGTTTATACCTTCTCATGATATTCGATTAAGGGCATGACTTTTTGGACCCCCACCTGAGCTTTCCCATCAACCTTTGGAACTTTTCAGGCACTATGACGACCGGGGGCCATACTTTCAAAATTTGCTAAGTGAACGTAAGTACTTACGCTTTATTTTCTTGTCTATGATTGGTGGATTTTGCTTAAACGGCCGTCAATGATTGGCTGATGAACTTACGATCTCTCAACTTTTTTTGAAAGTATAGGCCCGGGAATCTTTCTGTTGTGTACGTAATTCTTCACGCTCGTTTCTCTAGCGACTTCGCTAATTATAAAAAGTTATGGGAAAATAATGTGCCCGGCGCTGTAGAAACGGCCGTAATGTTTTCATCCTCACGACTGACGAGGCTAATTTACGTAGCGCCGAAAACAAAAGTGAAGCAACGTTGGGGGCTTTGTTATGAAAAATCGTACTTCTTGTACGTGTTCACCTCCTTAGCTCACTTATATGGCAGCAATTATTTGTCGGCAAACTTGTAATAGTTAAACAGTAGCTGGGGATAGATATTTCTTAAGCATTCTAGAGTATCAGCCCAAGCCAGGGGTAGAACTTGTCACTAGCATCCATTTCCATTGTAGCACAAACGCTGGAATTTTATATTTTATAACAATACATACCTGAAGCTTTTCTAAGGTGACACTTCAATGCAAGAATCTAATTAACAACGTACCTCGCTTGAAAATCATTTACATTAAATCTAGGGACCATAGCGATGACAATGAGAGTCTTATTGTATCCGATTCCTTCACGATATGCAATGAGCTATTTGACAACATTACATTGCACTTGGCTACATTACATTGTTTTTTATCTACATAAAGTAGTACTTATCTACAATAAATTAAAATGTCAATATTACTTTGTTCTTTTCCAAATAAAGTATTTATTAATTAAAATAAATTGTACATGTCAACATATTACATTGTATTTGTCTACGTAACATTGTACACGTCTGTAATAAATTGCTCATTTCTGTAACAAACAGTTTTGGTCTACATTACAAATATTGTCTACAATAATTTGTATTTGTCTCCAATAAATTGTACTTGTCTACATTACATTGTACTTGTCTACATTATATTGTACTTGTCTACGCTACATTGTGCTTGTCTACGTTTCATTGTACTTGTCTACATTACATTGTACTTGTCTACGTTTCATTGTACTTGTCTACATTACCCATGTACTTGGTCCTCATGTTGCAGCTTTCAAAATTCAATGATGTACCTGCTCCAGTTCAGACTCCATCGCACGTTCGTTCTCAGCTCTTTCAAAATAATGTAAAACTTATTTGAGATTAGATGTTATATGGATTTCTAAATACTTACAAGTAATCTCAAGTTTAACTTGAACTTTAACATTGAGAATTAAATAAATTGGAGCTAAGGAACTGACTAAAAAGTCTGGTATCTTTTAATGAACATGTTCCCGTGATCAGTTGCATCGACGGTTTCAGTCAGAGCAGTGTGAAGGTTTTTCTCGAATTGTATTCAACTTGCATGAATTTTATCAAATTTAAGCTTCTAATTATTATTTTTTTTTCAGGTTGATTCGCGCTGCAAAGAACAAAGTAATATGAATTAAACTTAAGTGGGATCAGCCATCTGTTGGCTGATCGATAACAGCTCTCAGATAAGCCGATAACAGCTATCGCTGTTTCGTGCAATACGGTTTATCGGAACAGCACGTAGCCCCCTCTTTGCTGAATACACTATCAATTTTGTTCAACCAGTCTTGAGAGCCTCTCCCGACAGGTGTTGGTTGTCGACACAGTTGTCTATACATGCTACCAGCACACACAGGTGAGGGCTCGACAGAAGACCTTTATTCTTCGTCACATCGCTCTTGAAGTAACGCCCACGCTACAACTCCAACTTGCAAACCCAGCTTCGCCACCACATGCATTGATCATTACATTTCCAAACTCGATGATTAAAACAAAATTTAAGGCATTAAATTTAAAATTAAAAAAAAATCACTACTAGTTTTGTGATTTATTTTGATATTTTCATTTTTGACATATTATACTAAATATTTTGAAATAGGAGAATTGCGGATCTAAACATGTCATAATTAGAAAATATGTTCAGATGAAATACACACTTTTACTGTGTGCATTGCACTGACCATAAAGTTGTTGAACCAACTTCCTTCCTGTTCTTGGTTATGATCCATAGCTTCATATTCTATCCATAAATCCTGGATACAAGTTCACGAATCGGTTCCATATTGGAATAACATAGTTGTGCACACCAAGTATCAGAAAAAATAATTCATACCACATTGAGTGTGCATAAATTTCCATGACACGTCTTCACGTAATTCATTTGATAGCGAACACGATATGGTTTTGGCTTATCTCTGTTTTCTTTATTTTTAAAATTTTCGTACCTACCGTAAAGTACATTCAAAGATTAAGTCAAATGTATAAATTTTTGTAGCATCTGCAAAACCAACGAAGTTGCACTCACCATACATGTATCTGACGACGAACTTCACACGGTTATCCCAGCTGTAGGCCATGGCTCTGAAAAAAAAAAAATCTCGTTTTTTACCAACGAAATAGAAATTCAGCCTAGGTAAGTAGCTCGTAATTTTTAATTTGGTACTTAAATAAAAGATGGAAGTGAGAAGTGACACCAAGTATTGCATTTATGACGGACATGACAAGGGTTCAAATGGCCAACTTGGAGTTGGCAATAAAGCACATCACTAAGATTACTTATTAAATACCTAATCTGTATGTATGATCATCATGTTTGTGTGCAAGTGTAAAACTGAAAACGAAATTACGTTACTTCAGTTCGGTTGTTACAACGTAAGAGAAAAATGAATTGGCGTGGTATCGAGATATTTTTCTATCTGCTTCATTTCAAGTCATTTAAATTCATATGCATCCCATGCATGGCGGGCACAAGTTCGTGTTTACTTTACGGTACGGTTAATAATGATATTAATTCCCCCCAAATTCATTGGTTTATGAATATTAAACCCATTTGCATTCCAATATCTAATTTGTTATCTGATTTTGAATTCGGCGTAAAATAATTTTTTAATTGGTCATTTAAGGTGAAATAATTTCATCTAGGCCCAGAGAGATCACATTGTGCAGGCCTTGACTTGTATAAGACAATTCGTCCCTAGTGTTGGATATTTGGTTATGTTATTTTTTGGTAAACTTGCTTCTGTTTTTTTCGGTTTTCAAGGAAGCGTCTGCAAAAGTACTGTGCTTATTTAGCACAGTAATAACGGAACATATTACCTCTATACTACGGATGTTTAGCCGAATCAGTTCTATCCACATGTAACCATATTTAATGTACTTAACTTCGAGTATTATCAGCAAAAATCGTAATTGTATACATCCAATGAAAATATAAGTCTCTGTAAAGTTGAAAAACTCTATAGTAATGATTCTAGATTAAGTACATTCTGGAAATATACTTTTGAAAAGGAGACTAAATTGTAAGAAACAAAACAGCCGTTTTTCATATTTTTGGAAGTTTTCGTTTTCTGACTAGCCATGTCATATAATGTTGAGATATAATAGAAGACATAAACATTTATATACCGTACGGCTAATTTTAAAATCGCATTTTTTCACACAAATTTTTATATTTATTTTTTATATGATTGATATGTTAAAGAATCTTTAGTCCATTGCGAGCAAACATTTTAAATTGTTCATAAACTTCAAATTCACTAACTATTAAGCGCATCCCAAACAAAACAAGTATAAATTAGATAAGTTTTTGGGACGTTAAATGGTTCTAGCACGTTCCAGAACGCCAGCAGCAGCAGAATCTGCCGCCGTCATATTCTCATTAAAAATGAAAGTTGCTTCCGGTGCTGCGGCGCTCTCTATACTTCCGCTTTGTCGGCACGATGGCACGACCAACTCCCTGTTAAAGAGGAAGAAATGCGAGACACGCACGCCGCTCCACCTGATGCAGGTGCTGCTCACTTCCTGACCTTTACTGATCTGCGTTGGTAGTTGAATTGATCACTTGCTGATACCCACACAGATTATAGCTATAGCTTTACAATTAAGCAAATTACATGAAAAAGGTATGCGCACTTATACAGATGATTATGTGCAGAATAATCAGGCAGGCCCATCACTCGAGTCACCCAATTCACAGTTGAATTTCATAATATACAGCTCTCAGTCAGGTTAATAAGTGTCCAGCTCTAAGTTCTTTATGTGTTATGTCTGTTATCTTTAGTCCATTAGAGGTAAATTATTCTGCAAACGCGCAATATACATATTGGTTCGAACTTTGCAGCACGCATCATGAGTTCCGAAACAATACTTAGAAAGTCTTGTTAACCGTTATCTACATGACGAATAAAATATACGACGTCTTCACAACAATGGTAAATTTGACTACGAGTTTAGTATGTATATGCTGCACAACAGAAAGCTATGTTAGTTATCAGAATTTCAAGTAGGTTATTGAATGTAACACATCTTGTAAATTTGCGACTGTCCTCCATGGCGAAGGTCAACAATCAGTTCAGTTCAATTGCTAAGCGAAGGTCAGTTTCAATTGCTTCCATTTCGTTATTGCATTCGCATTTATAGGTATTTTGAGTTTCCTTTTGAACATCACGGCATGATATTCAGCGGATACAAGTGAAGTCTTAATTATTCTGGCTTCATATTTGTGTGTAATTAATGTTGCTTCTTGTTCAGCCATTAATTGCGATGTCAATGTCTGCAATTGACTACAATTCTTAGCATTCCAGGTAATTTGATGATTTGACTTCATCTCTTTGTAGAAAATATCAAATTAAACTTGTAAATGTTGTAGAAACGTGACAGATTTCCTCTCAATAAACTTTTTATGTTTTATTGTAATGTGACGAACTCTTCTTGAATTCGTAAGACTGGACTTAAGGCAGGATACAATTACTAAAAAATAAAGAGCCCAGCCACTTCTACACTTCTATTAATATTAACCTATAATGTTACTTAGCACAATAAAAAACGATTGATTGTAATAGATTTTCTCTCTGCATTTCTATAACAAAGTACCGTATTAATGAACCTTAAATATTTTGAGAGGTGGTAAATTTAAAATATTTAATTTTTTTTTATTTCTCGAAAGTACAGACAGCTGAATACACGCGTGCTTTTCGTCGACGGCATTATTAAATTCTCATCAAAACACCTAAGCAATTTCCTTGGCGAATGAGATTTTAAATTTGAACAGAATTTAAATTCCGATTTTTAATTTGAACTCTTGCTGCGAGTTCGACAAGACTTTTGTGATTGACTGTATATGCCTAAGAAAAATTGAAGCCCATAGCAGTTTAAAGGGAAATTAAGCACGCTAAAACATTTGTTACACCGAAAAGCTAATCAGTTAACATCTCACTGTACTGAAAGTAGCGAAAGTTTGAGCTATTAAATGTTGTAGCTATGGTGCATGTGTCTTGTATGAATGATATATTTCCAAAAGATCAATTGTCTTGTTTAAAAGAATGGGATTCATCTACAAAGGGTAATTTGCGCTGCTTCTAATATTACGTTTCACTGTAGAAAGACATACTTTAAACCAAGCACCCAGTCAACGAATATTCTTCTTCTACTTCAGATGAAAACTATATCCTAGCAAATGTGTTGAAAAAAAATTAAACATGGATACAAACACGGAGGACTCTTTCTCAGCGCCTGACCGAACATTTACAGAGTGATTCACAAGAACTTTCTGTTCTGCATTTTGCACCAAGCAGCAAAATTTTGCCGGAAAAGAGAGAAAAGTAATTCACATTAAAGGCAAGATCACGAAGTTTTGGTCCCGTTTAGTCAGTTGCCACTATGCATTGGTTTAGTGGGTTGCGTACGTTTTGCTGTGGAGGCGTACTTTCCTTTTGGCCGTTACATTATCGCTTCTCAACGAGCATTCCATACTCGGTACCTTGCTCGATCCCCCGATTTGGCTCCGTGTGCTTTTTTTATGGGATTATCTTTAATCAATTGTTTACAATGACTGTCCAAAGACCCTATGTCATATGAAGAACAACATACACCAAGCCATCACCAACATACCCGTCAATATGATTCAGCGAGTTCAACGGAACTTCAAAAATCGACTAACTGAATGCATTGCCGATGGGGGCCGTCATTTGTCCGATGTCATATGTAAAATTAAATTTTACAGAAATTCAGGTAATGTCTTTTCCAATACAGTTCAAATTGTAATGATACCTATGTTAATTTTATTTTTACTGAGGTTTCAAATCAGGAATTTTCCGTGAATTACCCTGTACAGTTGAACATTTCACAGCCACAGTCGTGTTTGTTTCGACGGCTCCAACTACTGCATCAGACCACGTGCGTACCGACCAACATTGAACTACAAAACTCGCATCAGATTATTAGGACCACCACGTGATGATGGTTAGGAGCACCGCGTGATGATGATCAGGACCACCACGTGATGATGATTAGGAGCACCACGCGATGATTCTTGGGACTATTTTGTTCGTTGCTTTTATAAACGATTTGCCAGAAGTCATTGAAGTATGCAAGTATACTCATGGTTTATACAAGGTCCCCGAAGGATTACTAGAATTTGAAACAAGAACCAACACCAGGGGCCACGGCTATAAACTAAAAAAACTGCGCTGCAACTTCTCCACGCGACAAAATTTCTTCTCGCTTTGAATCACCGACATGTGGAACAGCCTCCCCAATGACATCGTTGGCGCTCCAAGTCTGAACGCGTTCAAGAACAGACTAGATGAAGCTATGGAAAAATATATGTTCAGATTTGAAATGCCTAGCACCATATCGAACCCGGTGGAAGTCTAGCAGCTACTTGAAACTATCGTCAGTCATGAAAAGATCCGGTCAAATGAAACTATATTAGATCTTCTGTGAACAAGGCACGAAAAGGAAAAGAATCGGCGACAGGCCACATCAGGCCTACACTTCAGCGCCGAGATCAATATGTTATGTTATGATGATTAGGAGCACCGCGAAGGATGATTAGGACAAGTGTATTCGAGAACCTAGCGCTACTCTAGTGAAGTTTGGCCCCCCTGATAACACTTCAGAGGTAAACGGAGTCTGAACCAGGGATGACTCAGGCCACGAATTCAAGATTTGATGCTCTCTTCCAACTGCTGGTACACCTGGACACCAGCTGATCAAACCGAAATCCAGCTAAACAAATTGAACAACATTGCACTCCTCAACACAACCGTTCCATTCCCCGGGCATTTGGAGCGCTACCTGGAAAACTTAACCCTTTTGAAACCCATGGAAACTAAGCCCTGTCTGAAATTACATGGAAACCTAGTGCCTATAAAAATCTTAGCCCATTTAAACATCAGCTCCTGTGGCAGTTTTAGCCTTAACAATTTTATTTTTCCTTAGAGATTATCCTCGTAATCTCTGCTAATACTCCTATAGAGACAACATGATCGCCTGACCTACTTAAAATCTCTTCCCTCAAAAACCAGTTGACCTGTCAGACCAAGCATCCCTAGCACCAGCAACGCGAAGAAGCAACGCGTTCGGAGTTTCATTTGAGAGCAGCGAGGTGTTAGTAAACACGCACTTGTGGCCATAAGACCTGCTAGCCCCACATACAATCGCTGCATGACTTTCTCTCGAGGCGACACTCGCGCTACCTCATGTTATGAATACCTTCAAGTATCAATAGAGATCTAGGGACGCTGTGTGAGGGGAATTTTGTTAACCGAGTAGCCGGCCTTCCCTGCGGTGCCTTTATTTAATCGCTGCATTCGATTTGCTGTCATTTAAGTATCATTTAACGACGTGAGAGAAAATATGCACATATTAATGATTTCTATTTTCGTTTACTTTTGTGTGGATAAACTTTATAATCGCCTGTGGTGGTTTCTTTGCAAGGAAGCTTTAGAAAGAAAGAAAGAAATCAGAATTGAGTTATCGTAGTAACCCGTTTTTTGCATGGTTCTTTATTAAATGTTCTCTCTTACTTGTTGCTTGCAGCGTTTTTCGATTGGATCAAACATAATAAAATAGGCCTTATCATCGAATGAGATAAAATAACGACAGTGAAATGTTCTCGACTTGGATGTAATCCCATTGCATAGAGCTTGCGTTCTGCAATTTTCTTTTAACAGTAAAAAGCTCGTACTTCTTCCCGATTACTTCTTTTTTGATAAGACGCATCACTGGCTTCACAGTAAAGAAGTTGTTCCTGCTCAATGCTCGCTGCATTTTCAAATTATTGTTAGAACCACGGAAAATACAGAGTGAACTTAATGTCTACGTGCATAAACTATTCTCATCACAATTATTAAATTTTTGTGGTGCAGTTGAATTATTAGGGAATTGTGTGCTTGAAGATTAATTATTAATAAATTCGCAGTTCCTAAACGAGTGAAAATATTCGGTAATCTATTTTTCTACGAGGAAAAGTGAACGTTTCCATAACTCAGACAGGAAAGAGACAATGGGGACTTTCATCGTAAATCCACGGAAATAAGTCATTACTTTCAACTAACTTGTTATTCAAGATACTTGCATTTTATTTCCCAGCGCGACAAGAAAAAACATCTTCCTCAATGAAATATCAATTTCGATAGGCAGGTGATCACATTTTGTCAATGCAAGCAATTTTTTCATGCGGAAGTATTTTAATATCCTCTTGAAAATAAAGAGCCACCAAGCCTGCTGCACATTTCTAGTCTTAATAAATAAAATATTATTCTTCACTTGTAACCCTGCTCCTACCATTTTAAAATTACTAATCTTTAAAAACACTGAATTAATTCAACGGCTTACATTCCCACTAATTATTTTCCTTCATTTGGTAAGTTCTAACTATTGTTCAAGACTCGTCTTGTCAATTGTGCTCATAATTGCTTGTCAATTATGAGCACAATGTCTTGTCAATTGTGCTTGTCAAATGCTCAAAACTAATTTCAACACCTGTGAATGTTGTTTAAGTTTCACTTCGTTATGTACATATTATACCCACTTTACTAGCGGCATTTACTATCAATTTTACTTTTAAGTAATATTTTATCTGTAATAAGTAAATAGAGTCGAGTTATTTATTCTACCATTTGTCAATACTGACACAGTTTAATTTTACCAGTTTCATATTTTGTTCCAATTTTATATTTTCAAATGCAACTATTCCCTCAGCTAGATTTTGCCAGTTGAAACTTTTTTAAGTTTTATGTTGTCAATTTTAATTATGGCCCAGTTTCTTTTACCAATTTTGACTGTTACTCGAATTTCATTCTGTGAATTCTAGTAAAAGTTAAAAACTAAGCACTAAACTTTCGCTCAGATTTTATTTTGCTATTATAAGTATTTCTCCAGTTTCATATGTTTAATTCTAACATAAGTTCAAGTTTCTGTTCTTCAATTGAAACTAATGCTTCGATTCATCATTAGTTACTGTAATTATCAATCATAAGTACTTGTACCTGATTAGCAGACGTTAGAGGAAGCTCAAGTGATCACGGGAGAAGAGAGGCTTGTTGGCATCTACCACACTCGGCGAGTCCAGGCGCTATACTGATGCTGGACATCCAGCCTGGCACGCATCGCCTGTAGCTTCATCATCTTTTAGAAGAAATTTTTTGTCGACTCTCTCAGTAATACTCATACTTTCATAATTACTTTTGCTAAGTTGGTTTAGAAATACTCTATTAATTATTTGACTAAGCTGTAACTCATCCCGTATTAACCGTTCACGAAGATATCCCTACATTTCCGAAGAAACTGGCTCGATTTACTTATAATCAGTGTTAACCTTGCATTAAAGTTGCTTTAAATGATAATGATAAACTAGAAACAAGTTGCCGACATACAAAAAACATGGGGTTATAGCTACTCATTTGAAAATTTGTGAATTTGCACGAATTTGTGAATTTGTAGCTCAAAATGCTCGGTGTATGAATATGAAAGCGAATAACTTTTAATTTGTGGTACAAATTCTTTTTAAATAGAATACTGATGAAGACTTCTACGTCCTTGCAAACAACAGTTGTTGTTATTGCAATGAATTAAATCTACTTGATCATCAAATCACGAAATGCCGGAAGGAAAGAAATACCAGAAACGTACACTACAAACAATAGAATTGCTAACGATGAGCAGAAATCCATTTCGCAAGCATTATTGAGTTCTCCTAATCCCTTTTCATTTCAATTATTCAGCTGGCTTCTCATGATTAATTATTTGCTTTAAAGCGTCTTATTTTTCAATCATATTGAATGTGCTTATTGTTATTTTTTTATCGGAGCAAATCCTCAGATGTGTCATTAAAGAAAGAGGAATTTCCCGTTACTTCCTGACTCGTTGAATTTCGCTTATTTTGATCTTGTGACATGTTCACTTCCTGTCTGTACTTTAATTGGTATTGAAAGAGTTTCCGATAAATATTTTGTGACTATACACCGGCTTTTTTTCAAGTATACTTATTATTAAGAAGTCTGTGTTCATTTTCGTGATGGACTTTAAAATTGTCTTCGCTGTGAAATTGATTCATTTTGAGGTACAGACTTTACTATGAACTGTGTGATGTGGACCATTTTATTAGTAATAAAATGAAAAATAATTATTTATGTAGTTAACAATAAAGAAAATATATAAATATAAAAAATATAATATACATAAATAAATAAAATACTGCTAAAAATAAAAATAGTAAATATTTATTGAAATTATTATATTAATAAAATTATTTGTTTATTTAGACGTAAGAGGTCATTTGCATCCGTACGTTGTTTGCGGTATTCCTCCTAACTCGATTAGAAAAAGAAGTAATTCTTTTCGGAGTTAATGTGACGAGGAAACGAAAAGTTTGTTCGTATTATTCTCAAAATTCTGCGCGCAATGGCTGGTATAACACTTCTATGCACAGTTTCACTGTAACTTCGAGTCTCATTTGACTGGTATTGTCACTTCACCATCAAAGTCGTTCTGCCCCACTGTTGATCCACTCACCTGATAAAAAAAATCCCCTCACACTTTCACAGAGACCTTAAATGTTCACTTCACACTGAAACACCTGCTGAGTAACTCACCTGATTTACGGATATCTCGTCACACTTCCGGACCCAAGTAGCTCACGACGAGCGCAGATATACACGACAGCAGTGGGCACCTCTCACGCCACGTTTATATAGACGCCACGCCGACCCTCGCTGACCCTCCCTTAGCTAAGATTGTCCCTAAGATTGACCAACGTGGCCTCCTATTGGCCACTCGTTCTTTTCTATTGACCAGCAGCTCGTCACCATTGGCTGCTCGTTCTCTGTAGTTGGTCACACTCACTCGGTCGTCGCGCTCTCTCTGAATCACGGAAAAAACTCACATCGCAGCCAGGTAAGCAAGCAAATGTGTGCGGCGCTATTAAAAGAGCAACAGTACCTGTATGGCTGACACTACTGCCGCTACTTCTGTTACGCCTGCACAAGCTTTGGTCGTAATGCTGTTACAGCTTTGATAGCTACTGCCTTTAATCCTGCAACAGCTCCATACAGTACAAAATAATTTCTGTCACAACTGCTCGCTATTAAACGTATATTAATCTGGTTGGCCAGATGGTGGCAAAAAACAGCCAAATTTTCGGACAAAAAAAGGCGCGAGGAGTCTTAAAATTCAACATGTACCAGTAAATTTATAAACGGTGGAGAAAAAATTAAATTTTCCCTTTTTAATAACAAGAAAAAATACAATGAGTATGCATCGATCGCATAAATTCTTGCCAGCCAAACAAATTAAACAAAAATCTGTGAATTTTGCAGGAAAATAGGCCCAAATGGCAGCCCGGATACATCTATATATGTATTTTGCAGTATACACTGAAGTACCGTTATTATGGTATGCTATAGGAATCTAATTACATTTTAGTACAAAACCATAAGCTCTTCAGATTTATGAAAACAACCTTTGCTGTAATTCATGTCCTAATATAAATAATTTAAGCACTGAGAAGATGGTTTGACAGTCGGTTCAGTAATTTGGGAGGAAATGGCGAAATGGTTCATCGCACATGAAATAAAAAGGGAAGAGAAAAACATGCAAGATTGCGTGTGATAATAAAATTCCAAATGTTTGAAGGACCCAATGATTGACGGAACCAGTGACCATGCAGTGTACAGCAACTAGAGGCATCACGAAAATCAAGTAAGTGCGGGTATGTAAACGTACAAATTTCAAAGGAAAGTACACACGCAGGCGCGCATGCATGATAAATATGGACCTGGAAAAACAGTGAGCAAGCGGTAATGTATAAAAAATATAACTCAGTACTCACTGCAGTGAGTGACAGAGAGCGCATTTTCTCGTCGACGAAAACGTGAAGTCACGGACGGACAGACAGACAGACAGACAGACGGACGGACTGACATAACGAGCACAATAGGGCATTTTTCCCATAAATGATAAAATGCGCTAATAAAATTATTCATTGAGAGCAAGTAAGAAGTAAGGATGCTTCGGCGGAGGCAACAAAGTGAAGTTCGCATCGCCGCTGTGCGCGGTATAAATACTTCTGCTGTACGGGCACATCTGCGGCACTAGCCCGCATTACGAACTGCTCGAAACATGCGCCTTCCGTTTTGCTTTATGCTCCCTTACCTTGCTAGGCTTAAAGCACCGAATAAACCTATGCAATTTAATAAAATACATCACCTTCGTGTAGGGTTTATATTGTTTTGCTGTGTTATTCGCTTCAAATCAAAAGCAAATTCTTAATGCGTTCTTGTCTGAATTTTGTCATGTCATCTTTACGCAATACTTATACCGACTACCGCCAATTACAGCCATTTCGCTTTCACTCGGATATCTTTCATTCGTATCGCATTTAATCTCCACACCAGCATTTTCTGTCATATTTCATCTACTTTATTTGCTTTGTCTCCAGGTATGAACCAGAAATTATGTGCTCTAAATTTAGCGGTCAAAAGTAAAATATCTTGAACGGTGAAAAATTTTATTTTTTGATAACAATGCACGACATACTCCGGGCACCTAAGTGCTGTTAAAATGACTGAATAATTAATTTATTGTGTGGTTTATCGGCGCATTCCGATATTTTGCTCCATTGATCAAGTAATTTGCTCATTGTCAGTCCATATGAGTTGTAAATTGAAATGTGGCAGGAAGTTACAATGAATCCGAGATGTTTCGAACTTTGGCAATTTCCTGCATTTGCCTCGCCGAAATTTTTGCAAGTAATGCGTTTGACACGTAATACAACTAATGATTCCGTAATTCTGATTGAACTTATTGTTTTTAGTATATTTTTGTACGGTAACATGTAGTAATTTTACTAATTAAATTCTATCATTTTGATCTAAACCGAAAATACTTATCTAAAATTTACGACCATTATTCGCTGATAGGTGTCAAGAATTGTTAAGAACGGTCGTTACTTTTGAAAATCCGACGTCGGTAGGTTATCAGGTTATTAAGCTTTGCATTGATTAAAACTGTTTTTTAATTAAATAACATTATCAAGTACTAACACCTATTAAAAATGAATAAAATGTAGTATAGTCCCAACGATTAACGAACAATTTTTCTTTAAAAAAGCCCCCAAGGACCATGGCAAGATCTCGCTTGATTGTGAACGCTCAGGCTCGGGATGGCCGGCAAAGTTTTGAGATGCACTGGCATTCCCTGCCTGAAATTAAATGCCATAAGCCAAAAGTAGCACGAAATTGCACTTCAGGAAAATGAAAAACTAGAGAGAATTTTGCCTGCAATGATGAGTTGCTCATCATAATCGCAGTATAATAGTACTGTACCAAAGACATGTGTCAAAAAACTCATAAAAGTGGATAAGTCTACTGCAATAATAAATTGAGGATAACGCCTTTAATGGCTTAGCCAAATTCGGACGCAGAACTCGCTGTCACACACATGGTAAAACCGACTGTTCTTTACCGTCATTTTCAAAAAAGGCCATAAACAAATGTCGAATCGATCATTGTGCGCATCAATTTTCTGTGTGTCAGAGACGACATATCTACTATAGTGAAAACTGTCAAGTCCTACAATTAGCGGCAAGTGTTTACTGCCGGCATGAAACACTATGACACGGTCGTTTCGTCTCCGTAACGCCTTTGAAATGCTCATCTTCATCTTGTCTGTGGTAATGCAATGCATGAATTTCCTTGTTTACCTCACGAAATCATCGGGAATTTTTTTTTCACTCCTAATTCCGTTATTATGGCTCTCAAGCTTCCAAAAAATTAGCCTACTTGACTTTTTCTCTACCGCTGCAGATCAAACTCTAGGAGATGGCATGCCCGTGTCATGCAGGAGCGACGGGTCGCTTTCCTCGAGGATGCTCAACATCAATGGCCCCAAGAAGCGGTCATATATTGACACTTGAGAGCTAATCAAGGCTCTTTCGAGGTGGCAGATTGACTGGAGAAAAGTTCCCAATTCCAGGTTTTTTCGCACTTAGTAACCTGCATAAATGCACGACCTATAATGAAGACCAAAGCGATTTGCGTAGCCAGACGCTTTTTACGAACGGTGAACACGCTCCTAAAATATTGTCGTATATACTGTAATGTGTCACTGCGCGGTTGGAGCATCCTTAATTTTCAATTAAGGGGACCGACCGGGCATACGGAAAACTTCTACAGTTATTATCCGATTGTCATGAAACTTCACATACATACGTAAAATGTAAAATAAAAAACATTTTGCTCCTATGAATTTTTTGCACAACTCAAGTAGAAACTATATTCAAAGATTTCAGCAGCTAATTAATTTATATCTAATTTCTTAAAGAACTCTCCCACCCGCTTCCCTTTAAAGAGACGTCATTAACGTAAATATTGGCGTACAGCGATGGCAGTGGTACCATTGGAAAGAGCAGAATTGCAGCTTTCATATGAGCACAAAAACCGAAAAACGCCAAAATTGAAAATTTTAGCCCGGTCGGTCCCCTTAAATACGACGCCAAGAGTTAGAATGAAGGAAGATAAATAAAATGGAGAAGTGAATAACGCAGGCAACATTTTTATGAAATGTTGTTCCACTTGACTAACTTAAAAATAAATTTTAGACGCCTCTAAATCCTGAAGACCTTTGACTCAAATTGAAAATGTATCAGGTCCATCCTGTTTGAAGTAGTTTCAATTTAGCTTACGGCGTTTTACCTTAATTAGCGAAAATTATTTCTTATTGAGAACATTTTCACTGCAAAAAGATCACATAGAATTATATTTTACATCTATAAGCTAGTCTGCAAGTAGAAATCAAGAAGCGTATAGTGCATCTGAATTAAATTAATCTCGTCTGATTGGGGACGTTCAGCCAGGGCCATTTGACTAAAAGCAGTCGGTCTCTAACACAGTTAACTGGAAGCCACACACGCTGCGTACGAAGGTCGGAGAGGAATGAGGATGGTCACGAACTGTCCACGCTTATTTTCAGACTTGAAGGTAAGCTCGCCGCATCTCATGCAGGTACATTCCTTGTAATGCAGTCTGCATCACAGTTACATTCCTTGTGGTGCATGCCATTTCTTAGGTACATTCCTTGTAGTGCATGCCGCATCACAGTTACATTCTTTGTAGTGCATGCCGCATCACAGTTACATTCCTTGTAGAGCATGCCCATCTCAGTTACATTCCTTGGTAAACTTGGTAACTTGATAATTGTGTCGGACGTAGCAGTCCAGGCCACGATGGATCGCCGCCTCTGATTATCGCTCATCCGCCCTCATTTGGGCCACCTGATGCACGATGCTGTTGCTTGCTTCTCGCCGCTGGTAGTGTTGCAGGGGAGGTCGATCTGAGATTGTGCCCAAGAACAGGTCCAGTCGTCTCTTGAAGGTCTCCAGGGTGAACTACCCCTCTTTTAGATCCTTTGGTTGGACGTTAAACAGCCTCGGCCCTGCCACAGAAAGTGATCCTTACCGCAGGGATTGAGGGATGCCGCGTCTCAGGTACATTCTTTGGGGGGAGCAGCCGTGGCCCGTAGGCCACAAATTTTACTCTTAAATAAGCACTGGATCTGGAGCCACCGTCCATTATCACCATGCAGTAACTTTACTCAGTCACACAACTTTAAGCCGCTGACTGCGCAGGAACACCATAATCCAACCGAATAGACACTTCTCCGGACCCGCCTGTGAACTCGCCTGCGGAGTGCGGACTCAAATGCAAAACTGGACTAAACGCTCAGTGCGGACTACACGCTCGGCTTAACCAATCATAACTCATTCAATACTGAACAAATTTGATTGAATTTTGGAATATAAGTATATATTGTCACGTAATCCAGACCAGTTGTCGCTGCATCTCATGCGTCACTAATTTTTGTACCGCGATTTTTCATTGTAATTTTTGCTGCGATCATTCAAACAGTTATTTCTTATACTTGTGCTGTTAAATTTTTACAAATTTTTTTCATTAATGTTTTCGTTTTTCCACTTTACTGGCATTTTCATTTGGAGAAGAAGTCACCCTGATCGTCGATACTCGTCACTTTCGTTCTGTCAGTCGTGAAGTACTTCGCGCGTTGCTGTCGCTGATTTTTTTGTGACTAGTCTTATTGTGACATGAAAATTTGTGTGTGTTATTTGTGAATTGAAATTTTGTTAGGAATAACTAGGGTTAAGTATTAGTGCCGCATCTTGTTAAGTTTATTACTTTTGTTTACAGAATCACATTAGTAATTAGTTTACTATCACGAAAAATAGATTCAGTGTACCTATGCCATTCGCTGGGTTTAGTTAGGGTTAATTTTTTGTTATTTCTTAAATTCCTTATTTTAGTAAAGTTGCGGTAATACTTTAGATTAAGTGCATCCAAAAAAAGGGTGTTTTTATTCTTTAATTATGTGTTTTTTTGGGTGTAGATTAAGAATCTGAAATCCGTTTTTGGCGGTCGGCATCGGAAATTTTTAATGGAACCTGTTCCTAACTTGACCTAACCTGCGAGGTGTTCGTTGATTGGCTAGGTTTTTCCGGCTGCCGGATGGACTTCAACCATAGAAAAAACCTAGCCGATCAACGAAAACCTCGCGGGTTAGGTCCAGTTAGGAACAGGTTCCATTAAAAATTTCTGATGCCGACCGCCAAAAACGGATTTCAGATTCTTGATCTACACCCCAAAAAAAACATATAATTTAAAAAACACCCTTTTTGGATGCACTTAATCTAAAGTAATACCTAAGTTGCATCTCAATCATTTACCAGTGCCTTCGTTATCTAATAAAGTGTCATGAATACTATGTTCACTTCCCTGCACTGTTGAAGTTTTGTTGTCTGGCTGGCGCTGAAGTAGGAGCGTTTGGAAGTCACCGTCGCGCTTACAAAGTGATACGCTGCCTAAAGATATTAGCGTCGTAGGTCTTCAGCAGATATTTCAGCATGCTTGATCATTAGCACGCAGTTCCGCATTCGGCTGCACCTACTCTGGACTAACCTCTTATGTGCCAAACTTATTAATGCACGCTGTCCCGGCTCACAACCAGGGTTGCCAGATGGAGCCGAGTGAAAAAGGCCAATTTAGCTCACAAAAAAGGCCACAAATGTTGACACAGTTACGTGTCAAAATTAGAGTTTATTCGTCTTGGGCAAAACTAAATTTAGGTGTACTCGTCTTGGATAAAATTGAAGGACCAAATTATCAGAAAAAAACGGGAATTACACTTTTCATAAAAAAGGCCCAAAACGGATAAAAAGGCCAGATTATTTTTTGTCAGGCCAATGCCTTTAAAAAAGGCCACATCTGCGAAATTTGGCCTGAAAAAGGCCCATCTGGCAACACTGCTCACAACCTTCTTGCAGCCAAAGACTGGCTCTCTTGAACCGCCTTTCTATGTAACTTTCTGCAGCCAATTGTTAGGTTAGGTCCGCTCAGGTTTGTTTTGGGGAGAGAAATATTGAAACTTGTTTAGGGTAGAGCCGTAGAGACATATTGAAACTTGTTTAGGTTAGGCCGGAAGGGGTAAGGCCAGATGCAGTTTGGCCATGCTTACCTTTAGCAAGCTTAAGTTGTGGTTCTAGACATCCGACGCTATAGTTTGAAGCAGTTTACATCATTGATTGCTATTTGCTATGACCCCTTAGTGTTTTTACACACGGAAGGGAATATGAACGAAAAGTGAAGTTTGGCACAGCTGGCCTCCGGCAAAAGCCCCATTCTTGTAGAGTCTACAAGAATGGGGCTTTTGCCGGAGGCCAGCTGTATGCAGAGCAAAGATTACTCCTAGAGACACCGACAAAGTGAATGAATGAAGTAGTGAAAGTAGGATGAAGCTTAAATGAACGACGAGGCATATATTTTTATTGCTTTAAGCTCACTAGATATATAAACTGAAAAAAAATTGAAACTTGTGTCTCCCACGTAACTGCAGGAAGTTATGACACATCTGAACGTTATGTACTTGCTGCCTCTAAGCGCTTGCTAGACTGGATTCGCTGCTTATTAGTACTAAACCTGCTGGACCGCAAAAGCTGCTGGCAGGTGCGTCGCCTCTAACCTGCTAGACCGCAGTATTGCTGCTGGCATGTGTGTCACCTCCAACCTGCTGGACCGCAACAGCTGCGTGCAGGTATGTCACCTCTAATCTGCTGGACAGTAGCAGCTACTGGCAGGTATGTCACCTCTAACCTGCTGGGCAGCAGTAGCTGCTGGCATGTGTGGCACCTCTAACCTGCTGGACTGCAACAGCTGCGTGCAGGTATGTCACCTCTAACCTGCTGGACCGCAACAGCTGCGTGCAGGTATGTCACCTCTAACCTGCTGGGCAGCAGTAGCTGCGTGCAGGTATGTCACCTCTAACCTGCTGGACTGCAACAGCTGCGTGCAGGTATGTCACTTCTAACCTGCTGGACCGCAGTAACTGCGTGCAGGTATGTCACCTCTAACCTGCTAGACAGCAGTAGCTGCTGGCGGGTACCGGGGTATGTCACCTCTAACCTGCTGGGCAGCAACAGCTGCGTGCAGGTATGTCACCTCTAACCTGCTGGACCGCAGTAGCTGCCTGCCTGAGGTATGTCACCTCTAACCTGCTGGACCGCAGTAGCTGCCTGCAGGTATGTCACCTCTAACCTGCTGGACCGCAACAGCTGCGTGCAGGTATGTCACCTCTAACCTGCTGGACCGCAACAGCTGCGTGCAGGTATGTCACCTCTAACCTGCTGGACCGCAACAGCTTCGTGCAGGTATGTCATCTCTAACCTGCTAGGCAGCAGCAGCTGCTGGCAGGTATATCGCCTCTAACCTGCTGGACCGCAGGAGCTTCTGGCAGGTGTCACCTTGAACCTGCTGGACCGCAACAGCTGCGTGCAGGTATGTCACCTCTAACCTGCTAGGCAGCAGCAGCTGCTGGCGGGTATGTCACCTCTAACCTTCTGACGTTCCCTGAGAGCATCAAAGTTTCATCAGCACCTCAACTCCAGCCCCGCGCCTCCCCCTCACTCTCCTTCTTTCCTGATTCCCTCTCTCTGTTGTTGTGATGTATCTTCACGTGGTAATTATTGCCCATCTTTGCGGTCACTTCTGTATGTCACGCAACCCGGCATCAGCGACCTGTTTATTTACGAGTCGAGACCACATCCGTCTCGTGTGAAGTCGCAATAGAATCTAGAAACGTTTGTTACGATCCCGAGGACCACAAGTGTTTTTAGATCTTTTAGATCTCAGGAATTAAATTTTCTAATTATAAGGTAACGCACCAGAATCGGTCTCATTTTTGCTGCTCATCATATCAGGGAATCAATTTTCAACGATGTTACAAAACGATGTATGTCCTACTAAGTAATTTAACCGACCTTAACTTCCTCAATGGAGAAATGAGCAATCCTTCCCGATTATTCAATACGCTCTGCTGATCTACCTCAGAGAATATTTAGAATGGTTTGAATTTATTTGATTTGAAGCTAACGAAACCGAATCGACTTCCTGTTTTTCCAAGTTTAATTTGAAGTAATATACTTCGTTCATGTTTTTAAAATTCAGCACCTTTCTATCATGATCTCGGATGGAGGCGATTTCTGTTGAGCTATTAAAAAAGCCTAGAAAAGTAAAGGTAGCGGCTGATGCGAGCGCAATTTTAGTCTATCTCGTAGAGCCGAGCACAGCCAGTGCGCCACCGAAAAGCTGTGGTCGACGAAGCAAGGCGACACTGCAAAAAAGTCAAGGTCAGCTGTAAATTAGAGAGGTCGTAGTCTTAAGCTCAGATCGCCAAAGCCTGTTCATAAAACACGCTACACGTTCTACTCTCTATCTGCTGCTGAGCAAGCCGCGTTGCCGAGCTTCTGCCGACCGACTCAAGACCGACGCTGCCACGCGTTTTTTGTTCTCACGTCCGATGCTCTAGGAAGTGAAGAGCATTGCTTTCTTTTCTAGAATTATTTCGGTGAAGTACATCGACCGTACGCTGTTATCAGAGTAATAATGTGAGGGAACGTCACGCAGGTGGACTCTTTTCTTTATCACTTTTTTATTCGTTTTAAAAGAAAATTATATATCTTTAATTTCACCAATTATTCTCACCTTTTTGTGCAAATTTTTGCCTTTTCCTTGATAAATTAATAGATATGGCTCTAAAACTTGCATGACCACGCATATCATTTTCACATCCATTTAGTGGCATCATTATAAGTGTAATTAATTGTAGCATGATTAATTGTACGAATATAAATTCATAGTTTGCTGTGATAAATTACGGCGAGCGGGAATAACTTATTGCTAATTATTCGCTAGTGCGAGAAGTGGCTAATGAGGCACAAAGCCTCCAAGCTAAGATGTACAGCAGACAGCAAGGCATTAAGTGAGTCTCCGACGAGCTGCATTCTTCTTTTTTTGCATCCACTTTGCCCTGTGTATTGACCGCCGCCTTTGGTCCGCAGCGCTGACTATTTGTCCGATCCCGCTCAACGTATTCAATGTGAATGCAACTTTTGTGTGCGTGAATTTTGGGCAACAACCTCCTCTTATTGCTTCATTTACATCGATAGTTCATCTTTTATTAGTGATGAATGTAATTAGTGAAGCATTCACTATCGACTTTAATATATGTTATCCAGCTTATGTCCGGGTCTTGCATTGAATTTAGTAGGAGATAAATCTTTATAACAACGTCATAATTGTTTTGATAAGTCTCAGGAGTTAGAATCATGTTTGATCTTACATACAAATTCTTTATTTCTGTTTTTGAATAGAAAATTAGGAAATGAAAAACGGTTTATTTTATATTAGTAACCAGTGATGAGCTGTAAATGAATGCGAATAAATAGCTTACCTATTAACCTGCTTGATATATTTTTTTAGTGTTTTCTGCTCTTCTTATCGGTCTATTAGAAGACCTCTGATAAGACTGTGTTTCATATACAAATGGACTCTCAAATTTCCCTCTTGCGAAAAAATCTTTAGTTTATTTCATAGGAAGTAGAGCATAAAATATGAGAAATTTATCGCAATAGAAGTCGCATTTATTTCCCGAAAGATAAAGCAGAGAAATTTTTGGCAAAGAGTTCTCGTATTGCAGAGGCGAATCATTCTGACTTCGCTGTGTTCACGAGGTTTTTTGTTGGATTTAAGAGCACTTGAGGCATTCAGGCTCGTAAGACTGTCAGGCTGTACGACGCCACCGATTCATATTCATCATATTCATTATGTACGTGCCAAAACAACTATTTTTCGTGAAAACGTACCCTTAGATCTGTACTCTTGGTACTCATGATCATATTTATATTAATGCAAACGTCAATCATTCGGTCAAAGGTTATAGGTACAGACACAGAAGGTATACAGCACAACCTGCTCAATGTTCAATGATAAATTAGTACTGATCTTCACAGTATCATTTTATCATATATTGAGTTGTCCGACAACGCATTTGCTAGAATTCCTATGTTCCGTCTCTGCTGGTGTTTGATTCCTACCATACTAGCTACTCCGTTCCTGTCTTTATAGCTGCTTCGTTCCTGTCATTATAGCTGCCGTTCCTGTCATTATAGCTGCTCCGTTCCTGTCATTATAGCTGCTCCGTTCCTGTCATTATAGCTGCTCCGTTCCTGTCATTATAGCTGCTCCGTTCCTGTCATTATAGCTGCTCCGTTCCTGTCATTATAGCTGCTTCGTTCCTGTCATTATAGCTGCTTCGTTCCTGTCATTATAGCTGCTCCGTTCCTGTCATTATAGCTGCTCCGTTCCTGTCATTATAGCTGCTATGTTCCGTCATTTTAGCTGCTATGTTCCGTCATTTTAGCTGCTATGTTCCGTCATTTTAGCTTCTGTGTTCCGTCATTTTAGCTGGCTCTATTTGCTTATCCATTTCGTAACCGCGCCAACCAAATCCTCAAAACGACCAAATCCTTGATCATTTTATGGTAATGCCTGTGTATCAGGGTATAAATTATAAAGGTATAAATTATCAGGATTTGAATTAGTTCTCCAATTATCTTCTTCAAGGGACTAAATTTATTCTCATTGCCAGCAATAAGCGTTAAGGTTGGCACTGCACAAACATTTACTTTATGCAGCTCTCTGCCAAGACGATTGTACATCTGACCACTGTTCACTCGCGCCAAGCTGCACGGGCCACTATTGGCAATTCTGTTACAATTTCGAAAAGTTAATTTTGAAATTTTCATTGATACTTAAATAGATCTCTAATTTAAATCTTGTATTCACTCTTCCTTTTTCGTTTACTGTTGCCCCAAACAACTAGGTTTTCGTAAAACAAATCTTAAGGTAAATGGGTAGCTAATCCTTTAAAAATGGTTCGTTGAACTTAAGGTTCATTAACATGGATTAATGTGTATTCAAACACACATTCTATAATATAATGAATTATCTAGTTTACTGGTTTTAGTATAGGCCCTCTTTCACGGCAAACCAATTTATTCATAGTAAACAATTCCCTTAAGTTATTTATTTATAGCAAGTATGAAGTACCCTGGTTCTATTTTAGCTTTTGCGCGTCTACAACGAAATAAATAGTCGTTTTGTGTTGCTTGCAGACATCTTGCAAGGCAGGATAGCGTTCACTCGAACCTTAACTTCCTGGCAAGTTGCACGTTTCTTTTAAATCTTAATTACTTCACCCTTGATTAGCGATCGCATGGCAATCCTCTTTGCGGCGCTTAATCCTCTCGAGCGTAACTTGATTTTCTTCCGTGAAAAATTGCCCTATTTATTCGTACATCGCAAATAATTTATGACAGGTCTAGAGAGTGTGGTTTTTTACTTACAGTATTGTAACATTTTTCTATGTATATGTGTTGCAATTTCTGTATCTGTTGCATGAATCGCTTTGCTGTACGTGTACACTGTACAGGGTAGAAGTTTATTCGCCACATCGTTGTTATCACCGAGAATTGGCGAATGTTCGCCGACGATGGCATCAATACAAATGGAATTTATTTTCACCTAAATCCAGACAGAACTTTAGATGAATGATCATAAAACATTGGCATTTTTCTAAGTATTGTTGGTTTAAACTTTTTTTGTATGAGATCTCACAGTTCGTTTGAATATTTTTGACGTTTACCAGCGAGTTTAGGTTAAGGTATACAGCACAAATTTTCAAAACAGCGCGTGGCAGCATTCCCTTCCTTTACTTCGATCAAATATTTTACCAGCGGCACCACTCGCTCTTCATCGTATCCCTCTCAAAATTCAATAATTTCTCCATTAACTCAAAAATTGGTTACATTCACATCGAGCGAGACTAATTGAGGGTCTCAATTACTTTCCTAATCATTGACGAAGCGATGGATTGATTTCAAAATGGTTCAATGTCTACATTTTACGATGATTTCAGAGCCCGATGTTGTGACCTGCGCGCAAGAAACTCGCAAAAAATTATAAAGTCGCTTATGAGGAACTAATGAGCAATGTTCACTTTGCCTTCAATGAACTATACATGGTGCCTTAATTTTGATACAATATATATTTAATCAATAATCTAATTCTGAAAAATTTAAATTCATATGATTTCCATGTCGAACATTGTATTTTTCATAAGTAAAGTGAATCGTCAAGTTTCTGATCTTAATTATATATCGAAGTTTATGATCAAGATATCCCGGTAACTATAAATTCAATGTCGATTGCATTCCTAGTAACTTTATTTCTTACTCTAAATTTCCGACTCGAAAGTGTGCTTATTTGACTGTCTGATAATTTGAAGAGAACATTTTGTTTTCATCACTTTCCTTAAGAAAATGAATAAAACCTCTCATTAATCGACGCTTCACTAATTCAACGTAATCGCCTAGACTGTTGACAAGTTGGCTATCACTTGACAGGCTTACGGCGGACACAGTTGAACACGAACGAAAAAAGCGCACTCTGCACTTGTCTAAACAACATTAATTGTAAATGAAAACGACTGCGAAGTATGCAATGAATAATTTTTATTTGACATTGATAAACGGGCAGGAAATACTCGTAAAGTGCGTCCTTACATTGAATTACTGAAATATTTTCTGTTACATAATGCTAAACAATATTGCTAAGATATAAAAACAGAACTGCATGCACAAGACGGCAGTAACAAAAATCAATTTGATGCTCATATAGGTGGATAATTTTTTTTTTACCCGCCACATTTTTTTATTTCTCAAGTATACTTATGAATGGGAAATACCGTATTTTAGTTTCTAATCATGATTCACGCATAAAATTACTATTCTTCATGTTCGGGCTCAGGTTCAGGCTCATCTTCTTCATTTATATCATCCATCGTTCGTTACAGGAAGACTGCCGGTTGTTACGTAAACGTTTGTTGCCGTGCGACTAGTTCCAGTTTCTTCAGTCTCTGAGTAATCTTGATTGTTTTCATCGACCATATCGGCTGGGGTGAACCCTAATTTCATTGGATTGTTTGTCCCAAATGCAGCGTAATTTTGCGTGACCGAGTCCTCAGTACCGTCTGTCTCGTAGACAGTCGTGGTAGTTGCGAAATACGCGTCGCTTTGTTCCGTCGTCCCGCTGCCGTCAATAGAAGTGGAGTAATCAGTGAGCTGCTCTTCCAATGTTCTTCCATACATCTTAGTGGTCGGTGCATCGTCCAACTCACCTTTAGTAACTTCTCCTGGCTCTCCGTCGTCTTCTTCTGGGCTAATTCGTTGTCTATCAGGAAATATGTCCTTGGTCCTCTCACCATGTACTATCTCAACTTCATGACTATCCACTTCTCTTCCCAGTGGTATTTCTTCATCCACGGCATATTTCGTTCCATTTCTATGTTGCTCGACGGCGTTCGTGATCCTGGCCATGACGCTTTCACGAGCCCCTGGTATGCACCGCCACGCCACGTCGGTCACGAGCTCGTACACGGAGTTGGGGCAACTGCGATGCACGCGGAACAGCCGACACGCGCACACCTGTCACCACAACTCTCTGATTATTATTATTATTATTATTATTATCGAGCTTAGCTTCCTCGTGCGAGCGTGAAGAGCAAGTAAATTGGAAGATTTTGTAATTGAAAAATTAGTTTAATTGTTTTTTTAACTTTAGCATTAAAATTATGCGAACAGGTGATGTACGTTTTAATGGTGATGATGGTTATAGCTGAAGGTGAAAGATATGTTTATATCATTTGCGCATTTGGTGCGTTTTGAAATACTAAAGCTCGAGCATAAATATTTTTTTATATTAAATTGTTCGCTATGTCTGATTAATGTTTGAGATAGCAAAATCAATTTGATCTCACGACCTATTATTATCACATGTATCCTTTCCTAAATTAAAAATATAAATCTAAATTTTTAATTCAACCTGAGACTGCAATTAATGAGATCTGATTAGTTGATTAAGGTACAAAATTTGGAGAATTCTTGTATATGAGAAAAAATATTGAAAAATAAAAGACAAGCTTACCACTTTCGCCAGATCATCAAGCTGCTCATCAGAGGCGCTTGTTAGCGAGTCCAGAAAATCCAAGTTGTTAATCCAATCCGGAAGCGGAGTTCGTCGAGCGAGCTTTACGACGCAAGGGTCGCTCCGGCTCAAGAGTGTGCGGAATGACGCTACTTCACAGCGCCGGTGAGTCCCTCTGCTAGGCAGGAGCATGCAAAGCAAAACTGCGCCTATCGTCATTAAACATTTCTGATGCATGATACCGAATAATTGATTTACGAGTTGAGTTTAGTCAAGAACGAGACTGAAAGTTCAAAATGTCTAGAGGCGCTGATTGTTGAAACAGATTATGTAGGGATGTATCATGTTCAAAAATAAACTTGTACGTATCTGAAATGGACTCTGAATGGTGCTCGGAATCGTAATATTATGAAGAAAGAATAACGTTTGTTCACTTTTCATAAATGAAAAAAACAAGAATATTCTAACAATGCATCTTTTACGCAGAATTATATTGACAGACGAATTTTGCAAACAAAAAATGAGTACATTAAATTAATGTTTAATTATTTCAGCATTTGTTTAAATTATTATAGACTACTCTAAGCTCCGAAATTTGGAGCGAAATTTTTTCATGATCGAAGGAATGTTTTTTCCTTCGAAGTCATTTCACTTTGTTGGTAACGATATATTAATTACACGCATATAGCACTTCCGAAAAATGTTTTAATCATGTAATTGTTACTCATTCGTAATGAAAGTTTTCCTGTTTTTTTTTACCAAGATGTGTCTGACAAAATATTTCACCAATATATTCTATGATGTTAAAATTTTCTTGATTTCATTGAACTCATCCGGGTTTAAAATATCCACTGACAAAACAAGTTTCAACCATTTCTGAAAATAAATAAAGTTCAAGTACAAACTTGACCGATAAAACGAATACCAATCACCGTGGTTTCTCAGTTTAGATGCTGAATCAGAGTTGAGGTAAAATTCGAACTCAACCGTATAGAAAACATCTTTACTGATAGAGTTCGAAGCAAATCCTATGGATTTATTGAGTTTCTTGATGTCAAATCGTGCGTATAGGGTCAACAAAATTCGTGAGTGAATGAGATGGCGAAAATAACGGAGGATGAATGTAACCGTTGCCCAGAGAGCGCTCACTACAGCAATGAGTTCAGAGTGCCTAGGGTTTCCTTCTCTTTGTTTGATAAAGACGTCAACTGCAGCCGTCTCCGTTGAGCAATGTTTGCTAACAGCCACGAGATGTGTAAGCTATTCCTTGTAACATTCGCTCTAGAAATTCATTATATTATAGGAGGTCCAGCACTAGTCGAACGTTTCACGAGTAGAAACAACTTGAATGCTACGTCATCTACCCATCGTGAGATTAGATCTTTGATGTTATTGCTTTTATTGCTAGGAGACTAATTGATCGTTTTATTGCTTACTAATTTTGTTTACGATACATCATGATTTGAAACGTTAGATAACGTGGTTTTTCTCGATTTTAGATTTCAATTAGCTATTTTGAACTATTGGGAAAACTATCCATTAGCATTTATTGTCGAATAGTCTACTGATTATTTTTATCCGTTACATTAGCCGATGTCAAAATTAATAAATAGTCTAATCATGGAATTTCCTTCCGTCGATGCGATGCCGCAGCATTTTCCTCTAAGCAGGACATCGTCACCGCTCTTATAATCTTAATCAACCCGCATGACCACCAAATTGCGTAATTAATCATTCATTTTTATGCTTGGAGATGTTCGATGATCTGTTTAGAACGTATTTCGGAGCAGTATATCCTTTTGCATCGATTTTTAAAATATTTCTTTTTCGACCGCTACTCGCTAGAACATAAACGCATTTCCACTATACTAACGTTACAATTTAATATTTTAGCAGAGCAAACCAATATTAGTTTTTCTCTTGTTGGTTTTCACTCGAGTACTTTAGTAGACTGGTAATTGTTTCTAGTTCTGATCACTTCCGTCGATGTTAACTTGGCCAACATTTCAAGTTTGCGTCCGCTTCATCAACTGTTTATGAGCACAAAGAAAAATTGTGCAGGCGAGTCCATTTTCGGTTACTCGTCCCAAACGCAAATACCGGTTTATACCTAAAATTGCACCCCAAACGTTAATACTGGTATGAATGTTTGCATCAAAGAAACGAAATCGTACAAAGAATTTTTATTTCAAGGTAAATGTTAATTACAGATACATTTATACTTTCCTTTAGTACATCGTCTCGAAAAATGGCTGACAGAAACGAATCGTGCGCTGCGCTGATGTATCCCTAACAAATGCCTCCGAGCGCAGACCTGTACATCACTCGTACATTGAACTGCCATTCACATCCGCGACGTTAAACGTAAATGGATCTTGCAGGTGACAGTCATGCGAAGTATTAATTATGAAAACCAATGAGTTTGCGTTTACCAGCGAATGTGATCGCTATATCGAAATGTTTTGGTACAGAACTTACTCCACATAGATATGATACAAGCCAATAAAATCGATATCACTCGCTTTAAAAATAATTCTCAAAAATAAGTACGTCGCAATTGGCAATTATATTATGGCAAACACAGAAATAAGTTTAACGAAATTTTATGATTAGTTGTAGAAGCGAGGGCCCCATATTCTTATCTTCAGTGGAGCTCATGTCACCGTAGAAGACGAAATACTAGAAAAACCCTCGACACTATTATATCCACACCAAAATTACTGAACAATCGCCAGCTTGAAAAACCATCCTTTGTATAATTTATTCTGTGTTCATACTCGTGCTCAATAAAAATCAGATATTTTCTATGACAAATTCTCCCGCCTTGACTAAGAAGCAAGCAAGTTTACAAAGGCCGCGACAAGAGTGCGTTGCTGTGACGTAAAGATCGTCGATAAAATTATGTTGAGATCATGCATTTATTATTTGGAACAAGTTGCAAACAATCATCACTTACTACGATGCTATTTCAAGGGAAGCAAGTTTAACTTGAGATGAGTTGTATGCAGGGTCATTGATTGTTATCTCTGCTTCCTCGACTTGCCCGTAATTAAAAGCTTTAAAGTGAAGATTAGGGGCCATACTTTCAAAACTCGCTAAGTGAACGTAAGTACTTACGCTCGATTTTCTTGTCTATGATTGGTGGATTTTGCTTGACAGGCAGTCAATGATTGGCTGATGAACTTACGATCTCTTAACTTTTTTTGAAAGTATAGGTCTAGGTTAGGTATGCCATCAGTCGCACATGAGCGACTGATGGCAAGATGGCAAGACATTGTTTTGCAGTGACCGACGTTGTCGCATCACAGACTAGAAATCCACCAGCAGACTAGGGCTTCAGAAACTTAATCATTCCATTGTTTTCTATAAGACGAGAAATATGGCATATTTAATGAATAATACCATTAGGAGACCAAATGTAATGAAGTTACATCTTTTGTACGCAGGGATTTCGTTGTTTACAATAATTTCACTGCTCCACAGACTTGATCCATCGATAAATCATATACAATTTACAAAAAATGATAGACGGGCACAGACTAAATACTCATCCTGCTAAGATTAAGTATACGCTGTATCAACATCTCTGCTCACACCGTTAACTAACCGTAGTACAATCTCAATAACCTCTCATAAGGAACGGCATAGTTCGCTTAAAATTGTCAATTAATGCCCGCCTAAGAAGAAGCTCATGTGGTGAAAGACTCGGCACGGAAGAAACGATACACTATCATAAAGAAATTTTTCAATGCACGCGTACCAGCTACAACTGCATTTAGACGATACCGAGCATTTCCTTTTTCCGTGAAAAAAAAAGCTTCGAACACTCAATTCCAGTTGATTCTATGCGTTTTTTGTACATGATGGGCCCCATTGTCAGATAATTAATCCTTGTAGATATTGATCTACACTCTTGCACATTAGACATACCTAAGCTCACCACCAGCCACTGAATCCTTTGAAAAATTTCAGTTTAACTCGCCCAGACGTGAAAAATAATTTCAAGAATTGGACTCGCTGAATCAAAGCAACTAATGTTTATGCTTCCAATTTGCGTAATAAAGTTAGACGAGCGAATAGAATAATTCATTTTTCCTCATTGATAATCGAAATGTGCAGTTTATGCGAGTAACTGAAATGACATTAATTTGTTAGCATATTTTCGACCTAGTAGCTAGCAGCAGACGTAGAAAAATAGTTGAGTATTTTAGCAGGAGTTCCGAACTTGTGCACTATTTGGTTGACATAGAACTTCAAAACCGCAACTATAATAGATTTGAAGCAATTATACAGCCTACAACTTAATCTCTGTTGAAAATTATACATGTTAATTTTTAGTATCTTAAAAATTAGCTTCATAAATTATGGCTAAATTAATTTCACACAGTAAATTGTTATTTGGCTACAATGGTAACTGGCGCGAACGAACTCTAACGTTGCGATACGATTATTTGTCTCTGGTTTATTAATAGATTAGTAGCGGTAAAACTCTGCAGCAGGAATAATGTAGATACTTAAAGTATTTTTTTTTTACGTTTGAGCTGCTGCTCGCGAAACGAGTTCACTTAACTTGATACGAAAAAACTCATTCGTGGCGGACGCGTTGCAATGGCAGAACATTGGAGCAAACCAAGTGGATGCCATGCGCTCATGACACTATCGTAAATGGGATCCATTTAAAGCCAAATAGCATAAAAAATCGACGACATATGTCTTTTTCATTTGTGATATCTTCAACCGAAAAATCACAAGATAAGAACTTGATGCACGCGCTTGAATCAAATAGTCAATTATTCAATCGCACAGTTCATCATTACTGGCCGTCAATAATGTGTTTTCAGTAGAAAATTATTTGAAAACATTTTAAATTAGAACAAAAGAATTTGACGAAAGTAATTGATAGCACTGTTTGCTTTCCATCTCAGTTTCAGAGGATGACAACATCGAAACAATTCGTTGAAATTTCCTGAATAACTAGCGGAAATATGTCTAAATTCTACTAAAGCCTTTTATCGTTAAAAAGTTATGATGGGTACAAATAATGCAAGGCGTCGTCATGTGACATCATAGCACAAAGTTGCGATAGCTAGAACGCTTCTAAATTCGCACACGTCCCTATAAAGTGGACGTCGGTCCGACCATAAACCGGACGGCGGATGCCCGAGTTGTGTAACCGCGCTGGAAAGCGCGCACGCTTTGCTGCTGCTGTAGGAGCAGTTGAGGATGCACGGCGCGGTGGCTCAGCGACTTCTGGGTCAGAGGAGGCGTTAAGGGAAGCTTCTGAGGGAGTGGTGGCTTGTGACAGAGTGGAGGGGTTAATGGAGTCTGTAGCTGGTGTTGCAGAAAAGGAGCTAGAGGAGGTTGCTTGCGTTGAAGTAAGACATCTTCATCCCGACGAAACTTAGGGAACTGGTCAAAAAGACGCCCGGCCGCTGTAGAAGCAACACTTAGTTGCCTTAGGGCCGTCTCTCTGCTGCAGTTCGCGGCGTCCGTGAAGAAGTCTGTTCCATAATGCGCTTGAGGAGCTGGAGCAGAAATTTGGTGCACCAGCCCCACGGGGCGGGGAGACTGGGAGCCAGAAGGGGACACCCTGGGGACACTTAGGGACGACTGAACAGAGAGGGCTTTGGTTTGGGAATAGAGAGCACCGGAGTGGCAGTATGAAAACTGAGTGAATGGCCCCTGGAATACGTTACTGACAGCGGGAGATGAATGTAAACTGAATGATGATGAGCGCGATGTGACTGTGCTGGTGGTGCTAATGGGAAGGTGATGGATGAGTGATGTGCGTTGATGGACTAATGGGAGAGCGGGAGAAGGGGGAGGTGACACTACGGGGGGCAGATGGGGTCAGACGCCCCCCTCATGAATCTTCTTTCTGTTGTCTACATCACAGGTCATTTTGAGGAGGTCGGGGGGAGGGGGTTGAGAGGAAGACACGTGGCATCTCGTCGACCTATAAAAAATAGTAAAAATCAACATTGACAGAAACTCAGCAGACCAAAACTCTGGAGCGAAATAAGAACATGACAATAACAATTCTCTACACACTTATAATATGTTTTTTAACTACGAGGGGTATTTCAAAATTGTACACGTTAAACAGCAAGCATTTTACAGGCAGGGCAATGAATCGCACCACAGCGATGAAAGAATTAATGTATATTGTTCCGGAACAGACAAGTAATTGGTTTCCTCTAGCTGAGTTTGGCACTCTCAACCTGAATTGCTTTGCACCCTGCCTGCACATTTCGCACATGAGTATAACTTGGAAGGCAATGCACAAGTGATTTATTAAGATAATTAATGGTAATTAGGAGATATTCTGATACATTCAATTTAATAGATTTAATGCATGCCAAATTTAGATTCAAAACAGCGACGATTTTAAATCCAATTTTAGACTTCATGCAGTGATGGGTGAGATTCTTCCTCGCACTTAGTTCACATTTTAAAGTTTTTTTTTATCGTCATTTGTGAAAAGCACGAACTATAGGCCTACTAGTATGAAATATTCAGAGCATATAGTATTAAATTAAGAAATATCCAGAGGCGAGTTCTAAAATTCAAAAAGTCACACTTAATTACGACGTAAGTTGTAGGGTATCGAAATGATGACATCTCATGGAATTTAGTTCATTCTATTATTTAGGTTTATATGAGTTAACTTGGCTTGAAATACTTGAAATACTGACTTTGTTTAGCGCGTTGGCGATTGTAGTGGAATTGTCATTTTAATTATTCGAGACATCACGTGTACGTTTAAAATGAAACGTGCAAAAAGTTTAAGGTGGTTTAAGAATCAACTAAATTTAAACAAGATTGGATGTTCGACATGCAGCTACTTAGAAAATGTAATTCTCAAAATGTAGTTGGAATAATAAGCTTAAATTTAAGGATGATGCAAAAATCGTATGATTACAATATACAATGTATATGTATTAAAGAGGGAATATCATTCAGTATCTTTAATGGAGATGAGATGGGCGCGTGCTTGTTAGCCAGCATTCAACTAGCTTTTGCCACAAAAAGCGAATGATGAACATAATAGTGCGATGGATAGAAATGGCGAGTTATTCAACGCGTCTAAGGTTGAAAAAGTCAAGGCATATTAAGCGAAGCGCTAGCAAATGAATGATGAACATAATAGTGCGATGGATGGAAATGGCGAGTTATTCAACGCGTCTAAAGTTGAAAAAGTGAATGCATATTAAGCGAAGCGCTACAGCAGGGAGCAGGAGGTAGCAAGTGACGCCGTGTCATGGTAGCGAAGCAGGTAAGCTCCACAGCAGGAGCAAGCGTTTCGTCATCAGCGTTTCTTGGGATCAGGAGGCTTAGTCGGGACGGGGTCCAGGGACCAGACAACGTACCTTCTGGACCCGTGTCTCGTGAGGCTGCCTGGAGGCTGGGGAGTTCCAGGGGGAAGAGCTCGTCCCAGGGCGTTCATGTAGTCCGCGATCAGCAGGGTCAACTCTAATATCTGCAACAAAACTTACTTGTTATTCATCAGTCAAATGATAGTTTAACAAAGCTTAAATGCATATCAGGTCATGGCATCCATATTGCTGCAACGATAACTAAAAAAACGATGAATATTTTATATTGAATTCAATGTCAATTAGTTGTACTATAGCACCTGCCGGTAAAACAAAAAGATTTCTTCAAATAGTTGAAGCTATTATTCGAGTAAGACATACAATACATACAAACAATAATAAGGTTGTATAAATGAGAGGATACGTTTTTTCTGAATTATTAACAACAAACAAATTTTATTAATAAACAAATTTTATTAACGAACAAACAAATTTTATTAATAAACAAATTTTATTAACGAACAAACAAATTTTATTAACAAATTGTAAAATTACTTATAGGAGAGGTTACAGACCTTTGGTTTAGTCATGCTGAGTAGGAGCTTGTGGGTGCCGGGCACGCCCTGCTCGCCTTCCCGCGTGTGCACCACCAGCATGAAGTCCTCCTGACATCCTCCAAACGTCACCACGCTGCTGTACGCGTACCTGCGGCAACACAACAAACATTAGCAACTATTGTCAGTAATTATATATTATTAGGAGTCGATTTTTAATATAAGACATCCCCAAGGCTAAGATAATGAAGTAGAGTTTTGAGTTCTTTATTCTGCACATCGCGAGCTTTATTCTTGAGGAACAATTTAATTCTAAATATTATTATTACTTACTGTATAAATTATTTTTAGAATCCTTCGTATTACCGCGATCGATCAAACGTTAATTTGTCATTTACATAGTTTAAGTGCAAGTAAACGAAATCAAAACGAGAAATAGAGCGAGGAAGTTCACTGATGGTAATGAAGTAAACGAAATCGGAACGAGAAATAGAGTGAGGGAGTTCACTGATGGTAAGGAAGTAAACGAAATCGTAACGAGAAATGGAGTGTGAGTTCACTGATGGTAAGGAAGTAAACGAAATCGTAACGAGAAATAGAGTGAGGGAGTTCACTGATGGTAAGGAAGTAAATGAAATCGTAACGAGAAATAGAGTGAGGGAGTTCACTGATGGTAAGGAAGTAAACGAAGTCGTAACGAGAAATAGAATGAGAGAGTTCATTGATGGTAAGGAAGGCACCTCGCAATGGGCGTCATGGCGGTGAACTCGAGGAGAGACACGGCCTCCTCGCTGACGGCGACCCACAACGGTGTAGGGGGAGTCGTGGGGCTCGATGGGCTGCCGCTGCTCTTCGTCGTGCCGCCTGAAGACGAGCTGCTGCTTGCTGCAATAACAACCGCGGTATTCAACTCGATGAAAGAGAACGTCGTTCAGCTCTTGTTTTTCACTAACAATTAATCAAACAATCCTACTTTATCCATTGCATGGCAGTGAAAATCAACTATAAAATGCTTTGAAGTTATAATATCGTATCCCAATATAGAAATTTTTAATATATTTTGTCTTCATTGAAAAAAGGGGAATGATTTGTTTGTGATTCAATTGGCGCAGTGGGACACTAACGATTGTGTGGAGGTGGAAGAGGAGGCATGGCTGCTGGGAACAGCGCTGCTCCGAAGTGTGGCCATTTACGGAGACATGTCAGGCAGATGCGCACACACTCGGCCTGACTCCGACCTCTGAGACCCAGCCACTTCTCCAGCAGGGAGTCGAGAGTCGCCCTATGAGTGACAAAAACATTAAATTGATCAAACCTTAACATTGTATTTAGGATCTGATATCACCACAAACACGAAAATGTTCAAATTCGTTTGCCTATTATCCAGTGAACAACGTGTAAATAGCCATTTAGTTCGAGTTAAGAACCAAGTAAATTAACGTCTTCCCTACTTAATCCAATACCCACATTAGATTGCCTTACAAACTATATTCACTTATCGACGATTTATATCGTTTCCCATGTTGTGGTTTCTGTCAACTTATTTACAAGAAACCATAGCTGGTGGATGATTAACTAATTATTAAAAATCGGGTATGTTTAATTGATTAATTAGTACCAGGAGTAAATAAAACTTACTGGTCAGGAGGATCTTCTCGATACCGCGGGGGGTAGAATTTGTTGTAGGCCTGTAGGACGTGGGCAGGGGACGGTCCCCCAGACCCCGACCCTCGGGAGCGCTCGCTGTTCACCTCCCCCATGTCGATCTGGGCCATGAGCGCGGCCAACTCCAGCGCTAAATCCCTGCAAGAAAAAAGGATAATGAACTAATTATTTCTATGACCTCACAAAGATCTCCTTTTTATTTCTATTTAAATGACCTCACACGCCTGGATCTTAATACAAATAATCCATTATGCTTGATACTTCCAAGCAGGGTAAGATTATAGAGGTCAATGAGCGAACTGTTACAGAAAACATTAACAAAAAATAAGTAAAAATGAGCAAATGTTTGGAACTGTTCCATCAACTCCAATTTCCGCCAAGTAACCAAAGAAATGATTGTACATTTGTACATTGTACGGATTGTACATTTTGACTAATATTGTCACACCAACGCAATTTGTGTAGTGACAAAGAATTAATACTTCAAAAATTGATTATCATGGTATTTTTGTCAGCGTTCTCAACCACAACCATTTTTTTCGCCAACTGATGTCAAATTGTTAACTTGAAAATTATTCAGCGTGTGCGAAAATACTAACACGACGTTCGAAAAACTTGCTCCAATGAGAGACTAAACGGCACTAAATATAAATTATGTTACTTACCTGGCAACTGTAAGCTAAGAAGCAACTGCCTACTGCCGACAATTTCTACCTAAACCTGGGTACACGGCCTAAATGGGAAGAAGTTATAAGAGTAAGTGCACCTGGTGAGTGGAAACTATAAGAGTTACTGCACCTGGTGAGTGGAAACTAAGAATTACTGCACCTGGTGAGTGGAAACTATAAGAGTTACGGCACCTGGTAAGGGGAAATCTGCCCAGTTGGATCTGTGCGCTTGTTTGGTAGCAAAGCAGAAGCTTCTCTCGGTCTGTCTCATTCTTGCTCAGCGCTCTCCAGTACAACCGCGACCTGCAACAATGACAAGTTTTCACTAATTCAGCGATGGTATGTTTCTCAAGCAAAATAAAATATTCAATTGCCGGGTATTATTAAATTTTGGCTCGAAAACCTTTTTATTTTATCCATGCATGATACGGAACGCAAAAGAAACAATAAATTACGCAGTAGCTTGATCCATGCATGATACGGAACGCAAGACAAATAATAAATTAATAGCTTCAGAATTGATTTAGGCGTCATGCATAAACTGAAAGGTATGGATTAACCTGAAGACGCGTTAATCGCGTTACTCACTTGAATAATAATCTGATAACCTTGGTATTTTCGAACTTGCCAGATCCCTTCTCGCGCAGAGCTGTCTCCCACTTCGATATGACGTCGCAAAGCTGAAAGTAGATGAGCCGTCAGAAAAAAGGTGCAAACTATTTTTTAATGAACTTACTCTAATGAGACACTCGGGGAAATTCAATGTGATCATATTGATAAACATGCCACAGTACAAACAATAGCAAACCATGTTACAATATTTACACTATGGAAAAAAATGAGGAAATAGATTAGAGCTCAATTAAAGACAGTCAAGTGAAAAATATCTATGCCATTATTAGTAGTAATTTCAGATATTATTATCTATTTGCTTGGCATTATTATTTGAAATCTGAGGCACAAGTATATGCAATCTGAGCCATTATTATTTATATTGTGTTACATTTTAATTAGCAATTAGAGGCATTAATATTCATATTGCGTGCCCTTATTATTTGCAATTAGGCATTATTATTCAAATAGTACTACGTTATCATTCATGATGATAGTAAGTTTGTGCGGGTAATAAGGCGCACCTTAGCGCTGTGGTTGAGGCAGTGCTCGAGGTCCTTCTCGATGGGGTCGTCGGAGAAGAGGGCAAAGCCGCTCTGCTGGGCGTCGCGGCAGCCTATCTCGTGGTTCAGCGAGCACAGAAATTCTTCAATGGTTGTGCTGCCGTCAAAACCAACCACCTGCACAACCAAACAGTTAAAGTTAAGCAAAAAGAGAAAATTCTAATGAATAATAAATGTTTAACAAAACATCAGAGGTATCAGTTGTATTCATGGCACAATATTTATGAAGTAATTATCAGAATAAATATTCCATAATCCATACGTAAGAGCGATGCATGGAGTTAGAAGGCCCATTAGATAAGGAAAATGAACGATGCTGATACATAGAATGGTAGGTGTAAGAATATGAACCATGACAAAACCATTATGTAGAATGAATAAATCCATGAATAGAATGTAAGCCATGAATAGAATTGACCATTGACCATTACGTAGAATGGTACGCGTAAGAACATGAACTATGCCGACCTTGACCATCACGCATAAAGAAAAGCAAGTGTAGAGCTTGACCATCACGTGTAATGGAACATGTAGGAATATGAGTTCACCTGATAAGTGGCATTCATGAAGTGGACAGGAATGGCGTGGGGGAGGCTGTGCTGGAAGGGGTTCTTGAGGAGGATGGAGAGCACCTCCATGCGGGACGGCTTAGCTTCTCTGCCCCCCAGCTCGAGGGTGCGGTTCAAGCTGCGCTGGCAGTACGCAGCGTACTTGCCTTGTTCCGTTCTGTGATTTTAATTATTACCAATTAATTAGCAGCAATCAGTGCATGATGTTTAAATCATATGAGTAACAAAAACCTATGTTGATGAATTATTAAAGGCCACAAATAGATTCACTCGGTGCTTCAATTAACCAAGACAAAAGGAGGCCTTAAGAAGACCACGTATTTTACTAAATAACCGTGGAATCGGCCTTTACTTGATTAACCACACTAGCACTTTTCATGTCGTTAAAAAAGGTATTAATTACAATATTATTAATCAATTATTTACAACGTGAATGATTAATATTCATAGTTTCTAAAAACGTGAGCTGCTTACTTCGGGTCGGCATTTCTTTGTAGGTGAAGTTTGAGGTACCAAAGCAGTTTGCTGTTGCGGGGCACGAAGAGCGAGACGGCGAGGGCGAGGAACTGCCAGCCTTGCAGGAAGGTGAAGCTTGGCGGGTTGATCTTAGGATCTGCGGGCAGCTGTTGCTGACTGCCTAGTGTAGGCGAGGCCTTCTGGGCACCCGAGGAGTCGCATAGGAAAAGACTCTGCGTCGCGCACAGCAGCAGGTTCTGCCCAAGAATGAGACGACGCGATTAAAAGTATGTAATAATATGGGTAAAAGGCTTAAAACGGGACATAATTGCACCGCACTCTTGGAAATAAAACGGAGGGTAAAAATATGAAAATTGAATTTACGCAAAAAATAGTGAAATTAGTTGCAGCTATATACTCCCTTTTAAAATTACAAATCAAATGATTTGCCGAGCGAGCTTACACGAAACGCTCTTCAAAAAAAGTTATGAACAAATACTAGGTACCGCAAAATCTGACAGACGCGAGATCCCAAACACTGGAAAAGTTATTTAAATAAAAGAAAGACCGTGATTTTATTAGCGATGCAACTAGATTTCCGTGTAACACATGACAACGTCGACACATACACGAGGGAAGCGGATTATTGTTCTCACAGACATCACGAGGAGGCGGCTTGAGTGAGATAGGAAAAATGTGACAACACTCATAGGCTACAAAAATTTCCAATCTTTATCTGGAGGGATATTTAGAAGCACATGAAAGAACGTACAATTCCTATTGGAAACGCTTCAGCAAGGGTACTGGCAAAGCAGCGGGTGGAATAAAGATAAATATTGAGAATATTTTAAAAAATAATTTTCGGTACCATACAGGTTTGAAAGTGATCATTTAAGGTAACTAATGGAGGTCTAATTGACTATTTCTGGGAGTCGGGGTGCTACTGGAACGTCGAATCTTAAGCATGCGCGATTTGGATTAGCAAACAAAGCTTGATCGAACTAAATTAGACGAGTTTAGACCACACTATTTAGGAAATCTATTAAAATAACTGAATCTAATCCTAATTAATGACCAATCAAAAAATCCCATCTATAAATAACTTGGAAAGATTAAAGCGCTACGCCACGACAAATGCGAAAGCACGAGAAAATCATTACGATCAGAGCAATGAAAAGTAAAAATTTTGACATGAACACGAGAATGAAGAGGAGTAAAATGTTTGGTAAATAAATGGATAGAAAGGGCCGATTTTGAACATATTTAAATGCTAACAGTGCATCATAAATGGTAGGGAGTTCCTGAGGAAGAATGGAATTACGTAAACATTCCATACCGTGATATTCATCACAGCAAAGAGTGATATAAAGTTTGAACATTTATTCATGGTCAATATGAATTGTACTTTAAATAGTCAGTTGCAGAATTCAAGAGAGGGGTAAAAAGAAAATATTATATTTCTAATACATCTAGTGCATATAGACTCCAGATGAGAGTCAGGCTAAGATAATGCTTGAGATCATGCAAATATATCAATATATAAAACACACATAAACAATATTGTGCAACAATATATCCATGAGTGTAAACATGCAATCAATAGGGATAATTCCCCGTAAGTTGTGAGGTGCAGAGACCTAATGCATTCGAGGGAAAGCATTAGCACCCCGTACCTCAAATTAGGGAATATAATAATAATTATAAATAATTATAAAGTAAAGATAAGGACTGCACATAAAGCTAGGACACTTACTCGGGAGTGCTTGATTTTGTTCAAAGTCTTGGTTACCTGCACGCCGGCTTTGGCTTGCAGGTGCTTTGAGGTTTGTTTTATTAGAGCAGAGAAAAGCTCAGACTGAAGTTCAGGAACATCGAGGCATTGCTGCAGTGCGTTCTGGCACAGCACCACGTGGTAGTCGATGCCCGACGCGTCTAGCAGCACTGACGTGTACAGTGAAACCGACTGCAACGTACAATAATACATTACAATCTATTTGTAGTTTAGAATATTTTCATGTAATTAATCATAGAAATATCAAAAACAAAAGACATGATCTGTTATTTAAAAACATAAACGAATACATTAGTAATTGACGTGGTAGTCGATGCCCGACGCGTCTAGCAGCACTGACGTGTACAGTGACACTGACTGCAACGTACAATAATAAATTACAATCTATTTATAGTTTGAAAAATGTTTATGTAATTAATAATAAAAACATGGAGGAAGCAAAGACATGATCTGCCAATTAAAAACAAAAACGAAGATATTAGTAATAGAATAAGTTAAGTTCATACCATTTGGGCGTCACTTGCCCGGTGAAGATAATCGAATAAAACGCTTATGTCTACTTGATCAATTAATAGTTACTTTTTTCCAATATAGTGTAAACAAAGTGTAGGAGAAATAAATGTATCAAAGTCATTAAAAAGCACACGGTTCAAAAAAAAAATTATATTTTAACGCCATTAGAAAGTTTCGTGCCTTGAAGAGCTTGAGAGCCTCGGCCTGGAGAGCGGGGGTGGGGAGGGAGGTGAGGGGGGAGGCGAGGGGCTCCTTGGAGTGCAGCAGGAGTGGGTGGCGCCACAGCACGCAGTCTGCAAACACCGCAATAATCAAATTAATTGATTATTTCCTTGGCCACATCAAACATGTACGGATTAATTCATAGCTACTTCAATGCAGCTGACAACAGCTTTTTCTTTATTTTGTGTTTATTCTACCGAAAAATACGGGGAAAATACGAGACATGGAAGACTAAAAATTGTTCATTGTTCAACACTATTGGCTGATGTGTGAAGATTGCGTCTAAGAAGAAAAGTAGGAGATACCGGTATACGAAAATGATGTACCCTTCTGAGATAACGCTCCTGAAGGCTCATTGGACTCGTTAGACAATCTATCTCAGAGGCAATGCTATATTAAATTCATTGCATTGAGCGTAAGAGGACAGCGATTTCATCTTTCCGTGGAAGTAATACCTCAAATTAATTAATCAATAGGATTGTAAGAGCTCTCATTTTTCTTGTAATATCGACATGCTGCTAGGGACAAAGTGGATCTGAAATTATCGCACGGTAACGCGATCAATAACATAGACGCAATAAATATATACCTAAAATGAATACGGAATTCCCTCGAGATTGTTAAAATTCAAAAGTAACAAATGGGAGTGCAGACAATAAAGAATCATGAACCATTATCAGTCTAATATTTTTTGTAATATTGACATGCTACAATGGGACAAAGTGGATTTAAAGTTGCTCTGGCAACAATTCATATTGCCGAGAACAATTCTGACGTGCAAAATCAAAGTTCTTAAGAGCATTAGCATTTGATCGAAAGGCCTTACACCATAACATATTACAAGTAGTATTCAATGCCCTGTCTCGTATTGAAGTGCAGGTTCCTTAAGCAAAACTTTATCAATGCACACACATGTCTTTATTTACTAGTGGTCATGCGCTATTTACAAGAAGAATATTATTCAAAGCTAAATATCTCCACGTAAACTTAAAGACACAAAGACTCACTGGGATCTCCGTCGAGCTCCATGAGTTTGTGGACGAGCTGTTCGTACTGCGTGCCTGCCGTGCTGCCTCCTCCCGACACCACGGTGAGGTGGTACAACCATTGGTCCTGTACACACAAGGGTAGCTGGTAGTACCTTGTACATGTAGTACAAGTGTTGCTAGTAGTACCTTGTACATGTAGTACAAGTGGAGATAATGCTACCTTATTGCACCAATGTACAAACGCCATTGATTCTAACTCGGAAGCACTTTTAGTTCATGTTCAAATTCCTCCCACCCCCGATAAATTGATGAAGATGGAGCTGGTCATCGAAACGTTTGAGACAAACATATGGTGAATATACTGGGATTTTCTTTGCTTTGAAATTTTTGTGCAGTATGAGACGCAAAACAGCATTTGGCTCTGGAGGCAAAATTCCTAAGAAAGAAATTAGGTTAAACAGAATGAACATCCAACCCCTTTTCATGCTGTTTAAAAACACATGAAAACTCCACCGTATTCTACTCAAAAATGCAAAAAACTAAAAATAACTAGAAAAAAATAAGCTTAATCCCGTTAAATAGCGTCATAGAGTGCCGCTACCTTATCCTGTTTTGTGGGCATGATGAGGTACGTGGGGCCTTGGTTGTTGGGGAAGATGGCGATGGTGAGGTCCTCTTGTCCAGCCCCGATCTCATCCCCGGGAGTCTCTTCGCCCTCGCTGTCCGAGACGCGTTCCACCTCCTCCACCCGCGCCTCCCGCATGTTGATCTGGCCCAGGGGCGTCTGCAAGCAGGAGAAAGTCAAGTACTTCGGCGCCAGTTGTGTTAATTCGAAAAAAATTACTTTTATTTAGTGTAGAAGGTCGATGTTCATCTCGACCATTATGAAGTGTCAAAAATTTATTAGTAAAGTTTGGCGCAAGATCTCAGACATGAAAATACGTTTGGCCAATTGCAAAAATAGACATTTTAAACTAGATTTGAAGAATTCATTGAGATGAATGCTAAAAATTGCCAACATTAAATTTTTGCTGAAGCTAGTTCGACTATTGAAGTTCAATTGCTTTCTAGTTAAGCTAGATTGTTCAACCATTCTGGTTTCACGGTTCATAACAGTTCACGATTCTAATTTTTCCAAGTATTCAAAGCAGCAGACCTGCTCTGATGGGTTCTTGAAGTAGATGAAGGTCTTGGCGATGAGAACGCACCAGCAGCGCTTAGGATGTCCGTGCTTAACTTTAGTAAGCCAGCCTTGCAGTGTTGGCTGCTGGTCCTCTCGGCTCAGCAGCAGGCGGGTGGCGTTACGTCGCACCACGTTCTGCAACACACATTTATTACTAAACAACATAACACACACATTCATTACTAGACCACATAACACACATATACATTACTAGAACACATAACACACATATACATTACTAGAACACATAACACACACATTCATTACTAGACAACATAACACAAAAATTCATTACTAGACAACATAACACACACATTCATTACTAGACCTCAAAACATACACATACATTACTAGACCACATAACACACATATACATTAATAGACCTCAAAATACACATTGATCAATAGACCACGTCGAACAATTTGCTTGACAATACTTGTCAATTAACTACAAGGCTCAGAAGCAGACTGGATGTCAACCATAGTGGAATTCTAGTAATAGAGGTAGTGACGGTGTCAACAAAGAACAAAATACCAGCAGACACGGCTGCTCAATCTCAATTGAAACTTGAAAAACATATAGACGCGACACAGATTCCAAAAGGTTCAGGTATACTTAAAACATAATTTGATACTAGCAAATAAAAGACTAAAGTGACCAGCAGCGTCACTAGCAAATAAAAGTTAGTGACCTGCAGTGTGCGGACCCAGTCCTCCACCGTGATGGTGGTGTCGGCGGTGAGGTAGTAAGTCTTCTTGCCAGTGTTGACTTCAAACGTGTGCGAGCCTTCAGATCTGTTGATTCTGCAGTTGCCGTCCAGAACTATCTCACCAGCAGCCTTGCTTCTCGTCACGTCAGACTGTTCATATAACATTGTTCATATAACACTCATTGTTTATAAAAATACATTGTTCATATAACCTAACATTAATCCGTGAAACTGAGAGGTACTTGATGCAGAACAAAGTATCCATGTAAAAGTTACTTGCGAAAAAGTTCACCAAGGAATGAGGCATAAACATGATTTTGTAAGCATAGTCTCAACATATCTGAAATTTGACATAAGAATGAATCTGTTCTTGAAAATTAGAAACGTGACATAGAAGAAATGGTACTGAAAATTTTGGCGGTATGTAAATTTCGAAAATGAACCTGGTATCAAGTCATGAATGAGAGAAACAATGAGTATATATACTGATCGAACACAGCTACTTTCAGCGGAGCAATTGATATTCAAGTCAAAAGATTTGATTGAAACGTGATGGATTCCTTGAAATGGGCATCGCTCAAGTAACATTGCTTTACCTTACACATTTCAAGACGTATTGCACAAGGAAACCAGCACAAGTTCGACGTAAAATTGAATAAAAAATATTACATTCTTTACAACACATAAACGTAGTTTCTTCTTAATATGCGAAGGAAATTTGTGAACCGATATTACCTGAACTAATATTGTTGGTCAATCAGTCTTATTTGTTAAAATACAATATGGTGGGGGTATCACAATTTAACACTCACTATACGATTTTTCGCTCTAGAAAATCCAAATCTCCAGACAAATATTTGGCAACACACCAGACTCGTTAAGATAAACTAATTTTCGAATTATGCTCAGACGTTGTCAATATGATCACTAGAAAAAACGAACCAACGACTTAAGTACAGTATAGTTATACTGTACATAAGTCGTTGGTTCGTTTTTTTTTTGAGGAGTTTCTTTAGGAACTAAGACCACAACAAAACTAAGCAAAGGCCCCTAAGCTGACCTGACTCTTCCAGTACGAGAGCGTGCCGTCCTTGAGTACGAAGTATCTCTTGCGCCACGTCTTGAGTTTACCGCCGAGTTTGGTGAGGTAGCCGCTCTTCTCGAGACTGTCTGGTCGGGGTGACACCATGCCACCTACACTGCCCACGCTGCCGCCACAACTGATAACAACAATCATATGGGAATAATGACATATTATTATAAATAATATAATTGGTAATAATACAGTTCAATATCTGTAGGTATATATTGAGAACGCGATCGCGGAGTTCTGGCGAAATTAGAGATTCAATATTTCATCGAATTCAAATTTTTAAATATCTTAGTCGCTAAATTCATCACAAACATTCCCTCTTGTGACTTGCTTCATATAAGCCTGAACTCTATCAAATAATACTAGTGAACTCAAACAGAAATTTATAAGGGTGAACACTGAAGAAATCAAAAATTATAGTTCTAATTTTGCTTCGCGTAGAGCTTTGCTTCGTAGATCGACAAGAACTTTAGAAAATTTCAAAGTAATTATCAAAGCGGTGGTGCTTCGTTCTATATTAGCGATTGCGGCTAACCATACATCACGTTAACCGAACCTAACTGAGGATGCAAGAGCAATTACAATTATGATCTGAATGAAACAAAGTAATTGAAAAATTGCGTTGTACTGACGTGCTGTTGGCGAGCGTATGTGAGGCCTAGAGAGCGTATGTGAGGCCTAACCGATAATTCAAGAGCATTTCCAATAATTACCTGAACGAAATAACTTAATTAAAAAAATCTCGTTGTACTTACGTGCTGTTAGCGAGCGTATGTGAAGGCGTAGGTGCGTTAGCAGGCTCTAGGCTGCTGGTGCGCGGGGTAGTGTTGATGGTGTGGTCGAGACAGGAGTTACGGGCGCTCAGTGGCAGCGTCGTGTCGAATGATAAACTCTCACTGCGGGCGTCGGGGGGGATGGCGTAGTCGTCCGACAGGCCAGACTCGAACGAGATGTCTGAAGCAGTGATAAAATACTTAATATTTAATATATAACATTTAATATATAATATTTAAACTCGGCTCGAGAGGGATGGCATAGTCGTCCGACAGGCCAGACTCGAACAAGATGTCTGAAGGAGTGATTAAATACATAATATTTAATATATATATATTTATTTAAACTCGGCTCATATGATAAATATGTGCTGAGTTTAAGATAACTCACGGAACGTTGAGCGTTTGTATGATAGAGGAACATTTAAAATGCATAGATTTAATTAGTACAGTGTGCTGATCGATTTTACTTTATTCGTTATAAAACATATATATAATTATCATAGACTCGAAAAAAAATAAAATTCTAGACAAATACAAAATAGTCCACAGTGCTCTGATAAAACAAGGTTAAATAATAGTAAGAGTACAAATATTTATTTATTTCCATTGCCATAACAGATGAATGATTTAATTTTGTTTCAACAGTCAAGTTGAAAATATATGAAAGTCGCAAACATGGTTAGCTGATAAGCCTTGACTGGCGAGTGCTACCAGAAATGTTCTCTTTGGCAAATATAATGACTTATACATTCATTTACCACCAACTTTTACATTCATTTACCACCAACAGCACAAATAGCCACTGATATACTGACGCTCTGGAGGATGGTGTTGAGAATAAGTGAAGAAATGTTTCAGCATTAACGTTAAGTGAATTTCAAAGCAACCAAGAGTTGCATGAATGAGATCGAGATAGTAAAGATGAGTCTTAGATCAAGTAGTGAAGATCCTGTTGCGAAAAGAACCTATAAGTGAATGGAATTAATACGATTGCAGTCATATTGAAGTTGTTAAGGGAGCCTGCACAGATACTGGAAGCGAAAAATTCACAATTTAACTCTCCGATAACATGCAGATCTGGAGATAAAGAACAATCTAACGAGACTCTTTCACAACCCAGCGCCCGTGAAGCTACGGTACGAAAAATGAATGGGTCACTTTCTCAAAATAATGACACACTTCATGCACGTAGCACTGATACGTCCTTTTACCAGGGGCAAACTAGGTCAGGATGACACATATAACAAGGCAAAAAGTGCATCGCTTTATTTGCGCTAAGTTTCACTCGTTTTAGCGCATTTTCTCATTTATGGAAAAATGCACTATTGTGCTCGCCATGTTCGTCTGTCCGTCCGTCCGTCCGTCCGAGACTTCACGTTTTCGTCGACGAGAAAATGCGCTCTCCGTCACTCACTGCAGTGAGTACTGAGTTATATTTTTTTGAGTGTATCCGCGGAAAATCGTTTGAAAATCTTAGCTGTGAGGTTTAGTCTTACAGTAGTGAATGGCAAGCTCAGTTATACTCTGATTAGTTGCAGTGCAATGAGGGTGGGTTAATAAGAAGATTCATGATCCAGCAGCCATTACCGAGGAATTGTTTGATATTAAGTCGATTTTTATGGAAGGGAAGTAAAGCTTTGCCAAAAATCAGAATAACATACCGGAATGTGGGACGCTCAGACGGCAGTCGTCAGGGACAGTTGCTTGGGACACTCGAGGCTCTACGGGACGGGACAAACACGTCAGGCAATATAGGGACATGGGACGAGAGGGACGGAGGGGACACGAGACATGAAGGTGGGAATGCTGACACCAGCAGGCGTAAGGGGGACACGAGACATGAAGGAGGGAATGCTGACACCAGCAGGCGTAAGGGGGACACGAGACATGAAGAAGTAGGGAATGCTGACACCAGCAGGCGTAAGGAGGACACGAGACATGAAGAAGTAGGGAATGCTGACACCAGCAGGCGTAAGGATTACACGAGACATGAAGAAGGAGGGAATGCTGACGCCAGCAGGCGTAAGGAGGACACGAGACATGAAGGAGGGAATGCTGACATCAGCAGGCGTAAGGAGGACACGAGACATGAAGGAGGGAATGCTGACACCAGCAGGCATAAGGAAGACACGAGACATGAAGGTGGGAATGCTGACACCAGCAGGCGGGTGTGGGAGGAACGTATAAACGTTTAAGAGGCAGTGGAATTTAAAGCCAATGCAAACTGAAGGATGATGCGTTGTACACAGCGACAAACAGAGTAAAAACATAAATAGATGAAATAAAACTAGGTAACTAGATAAGATTATGGCGCCAGAATAGACGGAATAAGAATTCAAATAAATGACGTAATTATGAGCGGATAGCCATAAACTCATTTTGTGAAAAAAAAAAATATAATAGAAGTTAGGGTCCGCATCACTCGAACCATTGAGGAACCATTTCTCTGACTGGGATTCTATACGAACCAAGTTTAACTAAAACACAGGCAAAGAAAATATCCTTCAGAAATTAAACATGAATAACACTGCAAAAATTGGAACGTGATGCTCACACGTATAGATGAATTGCATATTTCATTAATAATTGGTGTGCATTCATTGCACCAAGCACGGAGCGAACAAGAACTCCCACAGGGCGAACAAGAACTCGGTACACGAGATGATACCATTAAATAAGGCTTTTATTTAATAACAGTAAAAGATAGAAATGAGTCCGGTATAACGAACCCGTTACATTCGATCATAATGAGTAGAAATTACTTTTTTCGGTCCCGATCGCCCTGCAGTTCGTTCAACAAGCAAATTCCAACGAACAAGGAAAGAATGAGAACCACAACGAGATTATAAACCTTCCGTTGAAAATAAAATCAAGTGCAATGACAAAAATTCCAAATTCATTGCCCACACAAATTATCGTCATAAACATGCCCCTTGAAGCCTGGCTTCAAACCTTCACCTCTTCTCATGCTCCTCGAGGGCGATGACCCAGACAGCTTGGCAGGAGACAGAGAAGAAGTTTTGCTCTTCGAAGGTGAAGAAGAGGAAGAGTCAGCAGAAGAGGGAGTGTGGGAAGAGAGCCCGCCAGCCCCACTGCCTCCCCCCATACAATGGTCCTCATTGTCGGACGAGTCTGACGAGTCGCCGGTGAACGGGACAGATCGGATCTGGCTGGCACGCTGCCGTATAGAACACAGTACTTCACAACCATGGCGCATACATAGTTATCGTAATTAAAAACAATTCAGAAGTACAAAATTCATGTGACTGTTCTCAATGATAACAATGTTGACAGTCACGTACCCCTTTGACAGCAGCATAGACAGGCACGTGGATCTCAGGATAACTGCCCAAGCCTGAAGAGCGACGGCCGCCACCACGCGTCTCCCCCGTGAAGCTGCCGTCGCTGCTGCCTCCACACATGCCGCTGTGGCGGGAGAGTCCTTCCTGGGCGACCTGAAGGCGGGGTGCGTGTTAATGCAACGAGACTGGCATGTGTTGGTACAGTCCCTCTTGGGAGAACTAGTAGTCCTTAGGTTTTGAATACGCAAGGAGTTAATGGTGTTAGGACATGTGAAATAGCACTAAGCAGACGTGTTGCGTACGAGCGACTGGAGACCATGCCATCGATGGGTTTACGAGGGATGCCGTTACAACAATCAATAACCAACATATACATGTATTTTTATGTCAAATACTATTTTCATTAGTTGAAACATGAATTATGATGATGTACTGAAATCAGAATCGGACAATCGATGAGGAGTACAATTTTTCTACATCAATTTAGTGCGTAATTCACATTTTGTGAATGTATCGTAATAATAAAGTAGTAGAAACATTACCCTTCATCAGTAATCTAGTTCAACCAAAGACCGCGAAGTAAAACCTAACAGTACCGCGTCTCACCTGATATATTCTGCTCTCCCAGGAAGGGAAGCGATGCAAAGGAGGCGTAGGTGGTTTTTCCCCATTAGTTTCGCCTCCTCCCGGCCACTCCTTGCTGGGGGTGTAGATCTCGCTGTACTCATTGCCATGACCGTCCTCTCCTCTTGAGAGTCTAGACGCTCGTTCCGCCGAACTGTTGAGGCTGTCCGCACTGTGGCTGAGGCTATGCGACTGTTGTTGCTGCTGCTGATCTAAACTATGAGTGCTTGGGAAGCCAACTCCTGAGTGGTGAGTAGAACTGGTGCCTGGTAGGCCAGGCTTGGTTGTGCGTGGCTGCGGGACAGGTTTGCGCGGGCTGTCGCACGCACGATTGCTGCGTGGTAGACTACCGTTGCTGCTGTGTGTGAGACTTAGACTGCCAGAGCTGTGAGTCAGGCTGTTCAGCATCGCTTCCAGAGGACTCTTAGGACTCATGCTCTGAGGAGTCTCAAGGTCTACAGACCCAGAGTCTACTCTCGAGTCCCTAGGAGTGACACGACGATTTTTGTTGGAGTTTTCGGAGACGTTAGAAAGTCGCAGTGATGCCGGACTATTGCGGCCGTTGAGAAGAAGACTGCTGTGTTGTGGTGAGGGATGGTGTTGCAGGTGTGGTGATTGATGGTGTGTTAGTTGTGGTGATTGATGATGAGGTAGGTGTTGTGGGGACTGATGATGAGGTAGGTGTTGTGGTGATTGATGATGAGGCAGGTGTTGTGGTGACTGATTGAGATGCGCGTAGTGTTGAGGTGACTGATGCATGTGGTGCAGGTGCTGCTGGTGGTGATGATGGTGGTGATGACGGTGGTGTGGGTGGAGTGCATTGTTGCGGTTTTGGTCTGCGTAGTTGGCGTCAGTGTCGCTGGAGCTCGCCCTGCGTATGCTGTTGGGCGACCTAAGCAACACCAAACAGGTTTCAAGGCTTTAAATATGGCATATATTGATGTCAACGCGAGTATCAACAAAAAGTCAAAAACGTCTCCAACACTTAATCAGGGATCTGGTTTGAAACACTACAAATAATAATCAAATGTTAAAACATTTCTAACCGGTTCAATTGAGGCCAGTAAAATATCAAGTCATTTTTATGCCTTTCAATAACAACTTAAGTGGACAACTACACCAAAAATCAACAAGTTAATGGCTCCAAGCTGCCAGGTAGCCGACATAAAAACGGAATATAGAAGAGGCTGGAAGAATACTGGATTAGAACTATTTTGAAGAAATATTTTGCGACATGAAAGTGATTCTGGATCGTAAAATCTGCAACGCTATTTTGCCAGAACACACGTAGCAAGATTCAGTCTCCAACATGCATGTTCTCGGGTAAAATACGGCTTGAACATGAACAAATGCAGGAGCACATTTGAGCAGACGCATTTGTCTGGCGACATGAGCATAGATTGTAGTACAGCACGATCATATTCAAGTTAACGCACTCACCGGCAGTTCTGAATAAGATAAGGCATAAGGTTTTTATGATAAGACATAAGACTGCGATCGTAAGGTATAAGAATGAGAAAAAATGTGCAAGACACTGATTGCATCTGATTAAAATGAAAAGGAATAAGATTTTGATTGTGAGGAATAGGATTACGATTGCAAGGTATTAGATTGTGATGGTAAAGTATAAGATTGTGATTGCAAGGTATAAAATTGAGATGGCGAGTGATTTTACTGTGATGTTAAGATATAGTATTGCAAATGTTAAGATACAAGATTGAGGTTTTTAGTTATATTATTGTGATGGTAAGGCATATATAGTGATGGTAAGGTATATATAGAGATCGTAAGATATATATAGTGATGGTAAGGTTTATATAGGGATAGTAAGTGCTCAGTGATGCAATACCTTGACTTGCTGCGGCGATCTCTGCCCAGCGTGGAGGGCCGAGCGGGCATGTAGAGGCCGGTCTCGGGCACCTCACCGCCCACCACATCCTCGACCACACCGTCGTACCCACCGTGCCCGCTCTCCTGCCGTGCCCAGTTATCAGTTACACACAAACTCAGTACACTTAACGCTTCAGATCGCGAAATTCTAACCCAAGAATTATTCAATCACAAATGAGGCATCAGACATCAATCAAATGATTTTTTAAATGATTCAATTTAACTTGACTGCTCGCTTGAAATAACATTTCACATCAATTCAATGGAACTCGTTACAGAGAAAGGAAACCAAAAAGAAAGACAAAGCATTGTTTCAGAAAAAACGTTGCTTTGTAGAATGGACATAATAATCTAGATCGATAAAGATTATGATAAACTTGAACACGAAGTACTACGCATCAGCAACGCTCTGGAAACAATTTCTAAGTTTTCGGCCAATCTGTTATCAACTAACCGGTGGAACTACCGATAACCGGTAACTAAGTTATCGGCCAATCGTTTATAAATTAACCGGTGGAACTACCGATAACTAAGTTATCGGTCAATCGGTTATCAAATAACTGAAGGAAATACCGGTAACTAAGTTATCGGTCAATCGGCAGAACTAATTCATAAGTTATCAACTCAATCGGTTGAAGTGAAGACGATAAAGGTCCTGTTCAGAATCCCTGCGAAAGTTATGGATACAGCAGGCTATCCAACAGACTGTATTCGACTGCATTAGTATTGTATTATTATTATTATTATTATTATTATCATTTTTGACGAAACATTAAAAAAACACTACTCACAAAAATAGTTTGGCGCGAAAACTTCGTCAAATTTTCAATCAAATCTTCAAAAAGCGCGATGATTGGGCATGCATGACTAATGAAAAGAAAAGTATTTATAAACTTTGAAGAGGTTTAAGCGGTTTATATAAAGTGCAATAAACATCAAAATTTAGCTATTTATCGAAAACAACTAAGTTCATGCAAATCTTGTAGGCGCGTTTGAATGATACGGTATCGCAATTGTTACAAGCTCAGAGCGAGTGGGTGAAATGAAAACTGGAATTTCGGAAAAAATAGAATGAGAATAGATAGAATAAACATTAAAGTTGTGCATTTTAGGAAATAAGTACAACTCAAAAGAAAGAATGAGCTGTTGTGAGTCCAAGTGAAAACAACAATGAATTGCCACAACGAGCGAACCAAATAGCAGTGATCATCAAGAGTTAACGAGCAGCTCGAGTGTATGAAATTCGAACGTCGGCTCAATGAATCAGAGAAAACTGAACAACTGGGAAATAATGAAACCATTTGGGAAGCAGAAACAAATGAGCGAGTAGCATGCGACATCGGTAGGTTATACAGAACAGGGAAACACAAAAATAAATATAATCTAACATAATGATAAGGGGAAAATGGGAAGCTTTAGAGGTCGTACCTTGGGTAGACTAAGGGACCGACGCTTCCATTTGAGCTGCCATACAGAGTCAGGGAGGAGGTTCACTAATGTTAGAATAATCTATCACCATCTCATTAAGTGCTTATCAACCTTCTCTAGCTCATGCATGGTTGCAAATAAATACAGGTAATGCACAGAGTACGAGTAAGCTCTTGCATTCACAAGTGTCGAATTATAGAAGGAAGATTGATTATTTACCGATGCATAAAAATGTGGGCTATCGGTTATAAGAACAGGTTATGGCAACAGGTTATAACATCACGTTATATCAACAAGTTATAACAACTAACAAGTTCCAGCATTATAGACGCTTCAATGAGCTAGCTGCCACTCAGGTTGATACGCACCGATCTAAACATTTATTCTAGCTATGGGTTATATAATACACTAGTGGGCTCTCAAGCTAAGAGATAAATATTCTTGCTGTTCAGGTACAATTATGTTTTTACACAAGTAATACATATAAAAAATTTAGCCTAGCGATAAATGCAGATTCTATTGCCAAGCTCTATTTACTTAGCACGAAGCCAAAGTAGGATTACTGCAATACAGATAAAGAAGTCGAAGCAATTGAATTCCTTAGTTGGCTTAATTTTAGTTTTGTCGTATCTCCAACATGAAAAAAAATTATTCCTTTAGAAAGAAAACTAAATTTAAATATCTGCCAATTTTAGCTTTTTTCTTTTTCAGGATTGCGTATCGCATGTCGATTAGGAATACAGATCACATGAAAACGTCAAACACTGTAGAAAAATCCAGCAAATCTGAAGCATTAATTTAAACATGAGGCAACCACACGTAACAGCGAGTGGAGGGCGATTCAACACGTGGAGCTCAACACAATTCGATGATCAGTCTTATATGTACAACTTAATAAGTATTTATTTTGTTTTAAGAAGGTAATATAAATATATTAAGAGAAATTTTGCAAGCAACATCAACGTGCCACATGTTATGTAACTATTTATTTCAATTATTTAAGGTCGGAACCTTCAAATCCCCCAAAAAACAATTATTTAGCCCTCGTATTACTTAACCCACTGTTAAGATTATCTCACAGGTATAAACAATAAAAATTTATCGCTCTTCAGGAATTTTTCATAAATTCACTGGATGGACAGGACGTTAGAAATTGGCGGTGGGTATAGTTACCAAAATTTAGATTTCCCCGCGATAGTTTAAGAATCAAACGGGAATCCGCTTTAAAAGAGCAATCTTGAATGATAGCTTTGCAATAAAATATCTATCCCATGTTTCCAATCGCCATGCGTGTACAAATAAATGAGTTTCGTATATTTTCGAGAATGATTTATTATAACATTAAAAATTGTTTATTTTTTACTGTATTCATGTAAAAGCACAACGTTTTCACAGGGATCATGCTATGAAATGAATGATTACCCTGATCATTTATTAATATTTGCTAAGAGCAAACCTGTGTCTCCTGGTCAGCGTGCAGGGAAGAGAGCTGAGCGAGACGGCCTCTGAGCAGCTCCAGCTGAACGTTGCATTTAGCGTTCTGCTCACGCAGCACTGCGTTCTGCACCTCCAGCTGAACGCGTAATAAAATATAACTCAGTACTCACTGCAGTGTGTGACAGAGAGCGCATTTTCTCGTCGATGAAAACGTGAAGTCACGGACGGACGGACGTACAAACGAAGAGAAGGACAGACAGACGGACAGACAGACAGACGGACAGACAGACAGACGGACAGACAGACAGACGGACAGACAGACAGACGGACAGACAGACAGACGGACAAACAGACAGACAGTCGGACGGACGGACGGACGGACAGTGTGAGCACAATAGCGCCTTTTTTCCATAAATGAGAAAATGCGCTAAAAGAATAGTCGTGAAGGTGCTGCTGCAACATTCAACAGCAAACCGAACCAGTTACGTCTCGAACCACCTCAACAATCACTCTCACAACATACTCAAACACAGGCCCACAATCAAAATTCCATGGTGTTCTTTATGGCAAAAACAACAAAAAACACGGATCAATAGGCTGGAGGAAATGTGTAGGATACGCGTTTACCATCAATCAAACATTACAAATGGCAATGGAAAGACATTAGCATGCAGGAATGCGTATACAATCGATAATTCATTTCAATATCAAGTCCCGTACTTTGAATGCACCCACACTGTAGAGGTGACAGCAAACCTAGCAGGTTCTGTACGCATTAGAGTTTATGCATGATAATCATTCGAACAATTTACGTTGCCAGTGCTGGCATCCCGTTATGAACCAGAGTAAAATGGAAGCAATACAATGTTGGCTTGAATGGGCCTTTCCTTAATTAATATACTTTAGCTTCATCTTTATTAGCTTCATTTCCTCCAAAATTGCAGTAATAATATGTCTCGTGCTATACGGGCTATCCTATTAGTAATTTTTATTTGTCAAAGTTCGTTATTGTGTTTGAAGCCACGCGTCGCAAATATTTATGGGCTGTCCAGGTGCGTATTTACGATACCGTAGTCATCGTGTCGCGATATTACCTCGAAATTTTACTTTAATGCTAGAATTCTGTGACACTGAAAAACGAGTGGGGAATTCCAAAAATTAAATACAATTTTTCTTTCAGTAATTGTAAATTTGATTAAAACATAAAAGTTAAGTATCTGCTACGTTTAAACAAGATGCTAATCATGGCGTTAACTAGCGAATGAATGCCTTGGCAAACGAACTCACCACCCTAAGCTTATTGGTGACCCACTTCTCACCTCCCTAAGCTTATTGCTGACCCACTTCTCACCTCCCTCAACTTATTGGTGACCCACTCCTTGATCTTAGCGGCTTTGGCCTCCACCTTGCGCGCGTCCTGTAGCCGCAGCTGCCGCTGTAACAATGTCATCACTTCAGAATCATTACATGGAGGACACAACATATCAAGCAAGCTAGTGGTACATCGAGGGCACAAAAATATCTCATTTGAAAAAAAATGGATCAAAAACATAAAATTCATACATTGAAAGCATGATTCTCGAAGTAAAATTTCAAGGTTTTTTCGACAATTAGAAAAAACAACAATTTTTAAATAGGTATGTTCTTCAAAAAATCAAGTTAATTTCATATATAATTATACAAACATCACGGTCGAAATACGTGCCCCATCGAGTTCCTGCAGTTAGAAAGAGCAACTTCATTTATGTCTAAATGCTCACTGAAGATTGTAGAAACGAATGAAAGTATAAACCAAAGGTTGTAGAAACAATAGAGACTCATTCATTAATGTATAACTGAAGGCATAGCACGTATAACTGAAGGCATAGCACGTACATATAGTAACTGAAGGCATAGCACGTATAACTGAAGGCATAGCACGTATAACTGAAGGCATAGCACGTACAACTGAAGGCACAGCACATAAAACTGACCTGTTCCTCTACTTGTGTGGTGAGAGAGGTGATGACCACGTCAGTGGTGCCTCCCCCAGCCTCGCCACGTGAGGCAGAGCCACCACCTTCGTCTCCTGCAGGCGCAGGCAGGGCGCTGCTTGGAGAGCTCCACGCTAGTCTATCTTCCATCTGACGAACCTGGGGAAAAAAAATTTCGTCATTTTTTTTTAATTTTAATCAATTAAAAAAAATTTCATTGCATCATTTCAATTAGAAACAATTTACGTAATTTTTCTACAATATAATTTATGCGCAAATATAATTAATTAAATGCAATAGGGTACAGGGTACGTCACTGAAAGACGCCTGATTTGTACACTTTCGAGCGAGTATGATTTATAATATTTCCCACAAAAAATTTATTTGGTAGTTATCAAGTAGGAGGGGGAGAGCTTGTCCTAAAGATTTATATTAGAGTTGCACCAAGACTTCTTCAACATTCCTGGACGGGTCACACCTCACGTTGATTAAATATATGAACATATATCGCCGCTATACCGATATCACGTTCAAAGGAAGGATACAGTAATTAATTGACATAAATTTAGAAGCGGATTTAGCACCTCTAATACCATTGAATTGATGGTGGGTATAGCGAAACGATTTCACTAAGTAAATTAAGGAAATAACAGAAGAAACCGAGGGGTAATATTGAGAAGCGGATTTAGCACCTCTAATACTATTGAATAGATAGTGGATTTAGCGCCGCGAACTCACTTACGTAAAAAAGGAAATAACAGAAGGAACCGAGGTAAAATACGCGCACATTGTCTTTGATACGGTCGTGTCGTCGAAATACTTGTTACGGCGTACCCTTCACTTCACTGATATTCTAACATCACTTCCTCAACTTGAGCTTGAGCCTAAACCAAACAGCGCAACTGAAGTTATGAGAGTTATAGCAAAAAATAATTATACGCTATCAACGGCATCGATTTAAAGATGAAAAGCGTTTTACTTCAACCGAAGTATTATAAATTTGCCCTCTGCTCGGATGAAAAAGCAAAAAATAAATGATATTCCAACACAGCATTGTGTATCATATTTGCCGAGATGCAAGCACTTGACGTTGCTTGCGCTCGCAGCTGAGCGATGGCAGCTGGAGCTACAGGTGGCATATAGCAGTGCAGTGTGTATACCCGCACTTCCCCTTTAAAGCCTTAACGAGGGAAGCTTGGGGCTCAGACACCAAAACTTCCCGCGCCTAGCCCCCAAGTTGGCACGGACTAGAGCCTTTGAAAAATTCATGCCATCCTCAAACGGACACGCCTATACGCTGGAGCTTGCAACTCGTCGTCACTTTAACGAGTAGGGACAGATTATTTATTGCCATGAAAGGCTACAGATAAATGAGTAGCTATTTGTCGTGCAGAAATTCGAAAAAATGCCGCGTTCCCTGAATAATTGCCGCTAAGTTAGAAAACACCAGCAAAATATCGGATTTACAATAAGATCTTTTGCTTATACACTGAAGGCGTACACAAACATTAATACAGTATTCCGATAACTAATAACATCTATATTACGACAGCAGAAAACATTCCGGCGCAGAACACACTTTCCACCACTTTATCGTAGACTCGGAACAGGGGCCATACTTTCAAAACTCGCTAAGTGAACGTAAGTACTTTCGCTCTATTTTCTTGTCTATGATTGGTGGATTTTGCTTGAAAGGCCGTCAATGATTGGCTGATGAACTTACGATCTCTTGACTTTTTTTGAAAGTATAGGCCCAGGGCGCTAATAATTCAGAAGAACGAGGTCTAATTTTGAACACGAGGTACCATGAGTCTGCACTTCGAAGGCAGTAAGAAAAGTACCTAGTGAGGAAAGAGAGTGGACTAGGAAAATTCCCAAACAATGATACCATGAAATGGTATCATTGAATGAAAGTACCATTCATGGTATCATGATACCACGAATGAAAGAAAAGTACCATGAACAAGACTGTGGTTCGCGTACCATTAATTCTGCGCTAAGAAATTTCAGGTGGTACGGGTTGAGGAATAACAAAGTTCAGCTAGCGCTGAGAACATCCTGAACGAATGAATACTGTGGGAGAAACAGAAACTTTAAACGCGCCTAATAGCTTGATAATCAATTCATGTTACTTAATTAATTTATTCTCGCGATGGAATTATCGAGCCCATTATCAAGTGAGATCTGTTAATGGGAAGATTTGGGGCCATACTTTCAAAATTCGCTAAGTGAACGTAAGTACTTACGCCCTATTTCCTTGTCTATGATTGGTGGATTTTGCTTGAAATGCCGTCAATGATTGGCTGATGTACTTGCGATCTCTTAACTTTTTTTGAAAGTATGGGCCTTGGACAGTAAGCAATTATCGTGCATTAGGCTAAATCACCCTGCAGTTAGTCCACGAAGTTAACAATCTAAAGCACTAAACGTCTTGGTAGTGCTTCTTCTTCTCGTCTTCAGACATATATTCTGAGCAGGATATGAATAGACATTTACTGCGTCGTGGAACGATCGTGAGAAATGGGCTTCAAGCTTTTGACATCATTCAATGATCATTGCATGAATCGCCTATCAAATACCTAACTAAATTATTTATTTCTGCCATCATGATTTGCCCGCAGATAAAAACTCAAAAGTAGATTTGATTGAAGTAATTTCATAAGAGGTAAGCTGTTATACGTGAATATAGTGTTTCTTCATTATCACATTTTTGGCTACCATATACGACATAAAATGGATTGAATTTAGACCTGAAGATTTTCATCGATAGCTGAAAGTGAATGAAGCCACACTATGCTTCAGTTTCACAATGCAGTGGTCCCTGAAGCCTCATGACAAAATACATATTTTCCACAGTAATATTCGGTCAGTTTCCGCCACGATAAAAACGTCGTTGAACGACTGAATATGTCTGATAGCTCATGGCTCACGTATAACCTGGTTTGGGGTTTTATCATTATTTCCTTGTGACATGTGATTAAAAGCAAGCCATTTGCAGAAACTGTGTTCGAGGCAAGAAGTGCACGCTAGCGGTGACTTGAGAAGCTATGCACGCAGGATAAGGACCAATAGCTTGTGAAAAGGCCAATTGACTTAGACCACATGAAGCCAAGTGAGCCAAGTGACAGCAGTGCATCATACATCACTCCGCCAACCACGCAATGCATCGTACGAGACTTAGCATCCAATGTAAAGCCGAGGACGTGTAACATGATACTCAAGAGACGTAGTGTATCAATGGTGTTTTTTTTTAAATTGTGAGTTTACTCAAACTTGTAAGCGAGCTCATCTAAATTGTGATGTTACAATGGAACTGGATGGGATTATAGCATCAGTGGCGTTAGTTATGATTCGTAAACCTTTTTCTCAATTGAAAAAAAATGAGCCCAAAACCTTGAGAAATTAAGAACGCAAACCTAGTGATATGGATTGGTAAACAAGTTTTTTAATAAAAAGTGAAAAATCAACGCGACTTTTTTCGGTGTTTCAGACCACGCAGAATTTACTCCTGACACGGTCTCTCGCGAAGCGGTGTTTGTTGAGCATCAAAGCAGAATTTGGTGTCGGAGGACGGCAAGAGCATCGAATTTTGCCATGAAAAAATGATGGGAAACCAGTGAAGCGCGAGGACCGATACGGCGGACTACGGCCACGACCAACAGTGAGTTAGCGACGCCAGCCGACCGTGAACGCGATAACGCGTGTAAAAGCCTGCGCATAAACGTCTCTTCATCATTATGCTCACTTACAACTTAATGTTCACGATACGGTAAAGTTTTGTTCACGATACGGTAAAGTTTTGTGAAGGCTACAGTGCGAAAACTCAAATTTTTGTGAGAGAATTTGTTAGTGAGGATATGAAATATTTTCCCCGCAATAGATATGTAAACGAAATTAGTATTTCGCATGGATGCTGCGAATCTGTTGTGCTTATCCATTTATAGTGCTATTTTACCTCCATTCTAGATTTCTAGTAGAGAGTAAACAAGAGACTATATTTGCAACGAACATGAATAATTTTCAATGAAATCCTCATTCCTTTTTTCGGTTTCTTTCTGAGCCATCAAATGAAAACACCAAAGTCGATAAAGAATTAGAGAAAGGCTCTGTCGAGCCCCTTTGTTTGTAGAGCTGATTGGGACAGAAGGAGGGGAAGGAAGGAACGAACACGATCTTCGCCGCAGGAATCACAAAAAGGATGAATCCTTTTTGAATGAAAATGATGAATCTTTTCGTGAAAAAATCTTTAAAGCAAAATCCAGCTCACAGAGAGAGACATCGCGACGTTCTGTTCGCAGACATTCCATGTTGTCTTAGGCCTCTGTCTAAAATCATTCATTGTGCACGAGCGATATAACTTTCATACTAACATAAGGGCGATGATAAGGCTTAGTGAAGACTTAAGAGTGGGAAGCGACAGCAGAAATATTGCTCAATAATACTGTGCGTAAGTACAGCTCATGGTAAAATCTTGCCATACACTCATGGGGAATTACGCAGCCAGCGGCTCAAAGCATTCCTGACTTCAATAATGCCTGCTGTGATCGCCAGAATGCACAAAAATCAAGTAAAATTTCAGCAATTTGGATATAACATAATTTATTAACATTTATACATTTCGAACATTTTTATTTGTTGAAATGAATACTGAATCGTCCAGTATTCAAGGTTACAACAACAGTGCGACATAAATTTTACACAACACCTGATACTATCAAAGATGGAGAACGATTAAATGGGCAATTGTGTCATTTTGAAAAATCCAAGTTTAAGCATAGATTCTGTGATAAGAAAGTGATTGAAAGCTGCACTAATGAATAAAAGAACGTAAAAAGAATTAGGTCTTCACAGAAAATTCTTAATTTTATAAGGCTTCACCACATTTAATATCGTTAATAAAAGCAAGCGGAAAAATCTTGACATAAAATTGATGAGATTGAGCTAAAAATAAAATTCAATGCCATAAAAATTATGAGCATTAATTATCGTGGCAGCATTTTGGAAATTTCGTCAGTGCATACTTCGAGATTACATGCATACTAACAAATTCGAATGACTAAATCTAAAATGTAGAAATGCAATCACAAATTTAACATTGAAAACCAATGCCGAGAAAAGATCATCTATTATATTAAGCGGTTAGGAACATTAAGCGTTGTCTAAACAGTGCATAAGCTTAAAATATACCAAGATTCTAAGATTTTAAAGCCCGAAACCGCGGAAGCTAAAATCTTAAAATCACCTTCGGGCACCGCACCGACGCGTTGTTTTGTGAGACTTAGCACAGCTGAATGAGGTGGATGTATTTTCCCGTTAGGTGGCTTTTAATTCTATTTGAATAATTTCTCTAATTTTCTAATTGGTCTACTTTGTAAATTTAGTAGTACACATTGGTTCTACATGGATTCTCGAATTTTGAGCGGATATTAGTCTCCAAAAGTACTCCAACAAAAATTCTGTACGTTTTTAGCCTCTTCTTTGCTTTTAAAATCATTGAAATAGTTATTGTTAGGGATTGGCATCAGCAATTGTTGTATCACTAAGACTAACATTTCGATGAGAATAATTTTATGCTGGAGTATTCGAGATAAATTAGTACAGTGGACTTGGGACCATGACCATAGCATAGGATCACGATCCTCACACCATCATTTCGTTGAGCTTCGGATCAAGAGACACGCAATGGTGAGTGAAACAAGCGTGAGTGTGCCGAGCTACACTCAGGCTGCACGGCAGTGGGAGCTTATCGACCAGACACTGCACCTGGCTAGACATGACTCAGCGGCTTAGCCTCATCACAAAAATACGCCTACGTACGATGTATGCGTGATGGCACAAGCATATGGCCATATAACAATATTTTTGAATAGTTGAATGGTAAGTACAGCGGACCAATTGAAGAGTGCGGTAACAAGCAAACAATTCAAATTTACGTCACACTGAGCTTCAATTCCACATCTGGTATTTCAATATCATTATAAATGCACTTTCAAGTGCAGTTGCACGATGTTTCCTGATGATGCATCAATATAAATGGAATTTTTGCTTTTAATCACCAAGAAGCATCTTGCAACCTTCAAGTAATGCGTGCAGGTGAGGACATGAATGAGTCTACGGCGTGACAGGAATGAGATAAAAAAATTATGAACATTTAAAATTAATAATTAAGCAGAACTATAAAATTTTACGATGCACTAAATCAAATAAAAAACGGAACGATAACGCATTTATAATTTATAACAAATGAACCTCAAAAATCGAGTAAGGATGGAAACATATAAGAAGGGAAACAATCAAAATGCCGTATTTATTGAGCATAAAACCGGGTCGGCAGATGCGCAAGCGGAAAAATTGCTCTCATCGCAAAGAAAATAATCTAAACGTCAGGTAAATACTCCGCAATTCTAGAGGTCGCCCAGTCCCCTGGCAAATAAACAACAGCAAATAACCACGGGAATATTCTGCTGCCTGCCAGATAGCAAAATACGATGGTTTAAGACTTGTAATTTAATTATTGCGTCGGTCAGCTACGTACCGTTCATTTTATATTAAAATATGTGCTACACCCGTACGTCATTTTGAACGATAACAATATCATGCTAATCATCGCTATATATGGTGCGTGGGAGCTGCAAAGCGACATAGCTTGTATTATTAAATTTTAGATACTGTGACTGTGTGACAGCATATCTTATTATTCATCCAATGATGGTCGCTAATGAAGTTAAGTCGATAGTAAATTGATTGTTACGATTATTAGAATATTCAGTGGTTGTCGGGAAGAACGTTTCGGTTTCAGGGGAAAAGATTCCATGAAAAAAAAAACAAGAATCAAGTGAGTGAACAGAGTACCGGTACCTATATACCCACATATAACCGCGTCAAAATCACAACTGGCTAATTTCAAAGTAAATTTAAGTTTATAACAAGAGCACAACCACCGACACATTTATGGCTACCTTGGAAATAGACCGTGAATTCGTCTACTCTAAAAAATTAGTATCACAAATTATGTAACAAAATATAGACTAATAATAGTACATAATTCTTGATAAATGAACAGACAATGTGAATAGCTTAAATTATTAGGTTATTAAAATTCCAAATTGAACAGCGATGAAAACTAATCTCTGTCCTCGGTTTCTATATCCACATTTTTATTAAGTGTTTTCAAGTAAGCATTTGCAATCGTAAAATCTTTACTATACTACCCAATGAACATGTCTACCGCTCGAACGGACATATAGCCGACTGTTGGGAGACAACCTCGCTGCTTTGGATTCATTTGAGGCCTGGTCTATTATAGTGAATTGTTCCAGGTAGCAAAGGTTTTCATAAATGTTACGTTTAGGTTTACATAAATTGTTAATATTTACGAAGTTTTTTAATTTAGAGACGTTCACGCGGCCGAATGGTTAGACTTTATGGTGACGCACACCTGCCAACATCCTCTTTTTCGTTTCATTCAACGTCTACACGTTCCAAATTCATTTTTGAGATTTTACTCGTCAATTTCCACCTTCGATGATTTCTATTTTAATCAGAGCTCTTCTTGATCGATATTTGAAATATTAAATAATTGATTTTTTCAGCATCTGGTTTCCTTTTGGGAGGCTATGAAAAAACGGCTACACCTGAAAGGATTGCGAGACACTGGTTACATTTGCTAGCCTCTTTGTTTCGAAAATATTTCGCGGATTGGTTGATATACGAGTGCTTTGTTTCCAGCAAGGAATAGTCATAGTTCTTGTAAATTTGTAGAGAGGTCTAAACTCGAACCAAGTAAATATAAAGTGCCAACTTTAACTTACTAAACCTAGCAAGGTTAAAAAAAGATTAGGAACATTATATAGGTTCTTTTGAATTTTTTCGAGATCTGAAATTTTGTCGATGAGAAAAATTTTGATCTGGACAATTTTTCGTGTGATGAACGTTTTGTCTCCAGAGAAGTCGGTTCACATCACCCGGCGTGTTGCGAAGTTTTAGTATACATAAATGTTTCTGGCTATCGAATAAATCTTGAATAAAACTTCGCGGCTGTCAGAGCGGTAACACAACATTGTCAATAAACGAAATTTTAAAGCATCGAGGGAGCCATGATGTACACGAAGATTCTGAAAGCAAGATGAATATAAGGAGCAAACGATTCGGTTTGAAGCAATGAAAGAAAGTAATATAACACTTGAACTACGAGAAAGTATCCATTTAATGGTAATGAGTATGAGAAATGAATTGATTTTGTTTTACTGAACTCTACGGTGTTCATTCATCAAATTTAAGTATCTCGGATGCAGTAATTAGCAACTCGCATTTAAAACACTACAAGTACTCGAAAGCATACAACAACACATGGCAAAATAACAGAAAGAATAGTCGGAACAAACTAAATTAAGAAAAAATGAGCCAGTCCAGAAAGCCGCGACGTAGCGCAGTCTGCGAGACGCACTTCAGTGTCTCGGTGGCGCCATTGGATGCATTTGAGAGCTTTACATCGACCTCTCTAGCCCTCCCAGGGATATAGCGAGGAACACGCTAAGCCGGGACACAACATAAGCGGGATAGAGACAGATAAACAGCAGCATGTAGTACAGAATATCAGAATGCAACATGGGTTGGTAGCAAAACTTTTTCATAGTACCAGTAGATCGAAGTGTACCAGTTGGGCATTATATAGCACCAGTTGGGCATTATTCTGGTGATTGAAATTCGTTAAATAAGATGGCAGAAAATGAAGAGAATTCAAATTACAAATATTCTTTAAAAACCCCGGAAAGAGATAATAAGTATTACGCAGGTCAATTCGCTGCTATAAACGCGAAGTTAAAACTTTAGGGTTATTATATGATTACAGATAAAACAGATTAAAAAATATATAAGAAAATGGCCTAACATCAGAAAAAATGAAGTAGAATCGAATATCAAAGCTAATAAGAGGTCAATCAAAATAAGAGGGTGCTATGTTATTACAAGGTACGTACGTAAGTTGGCTCAAAACAAATATGAATTTGATCCGATGCATCAGTAATATAGTTCCTCATATACAGCATTAGTTTCAGAAAAAAAACTAAAGATCTGAATTAGATAACTACGAAATAAAAGCAAGAACTTATTATCGAAGTAGTGCTTGTCATTCTGTTACAAGTTATTGACATACTGATCATCTGACATACTGATATTGACAAATATGTATCGGTAACAGCGTAACAGGTGAGTGGAAGGGGTGAGTGGCAGGGGGTGAGTGGCAGGGGGTGAGTGGCAGGGGGTTGGCAGTTTAACTTGGAGAGGAGGTTAACAGAGCGTTGACAGAGGTTATGCGGAGTAAAATGCATGTTATCTTGAGTACAAAATTAACCTGGTGCAAGGCAGGTTATGCGGGATATGTGTCAGGACAACTTGAAATATCAAGTTACCCAGCGTTGCAACTTGCAAGGCAGGTTTTGGGGGATCTAGTTAGCAGGTTAACTTAAGGTGAGAGGCTACCTTGGTGTCGTTCGGGAGGATTGAACATGTCAATGATGTTATGCAGAATACCTAGCTTGTTATGTTATGTTATGCATTGTGTTATGAACATATGATGTTATGCAGAATAGCTAGCTTACCAAATAAACACCGGCGGAGAAGCCAATGAAATATGATGGTATTTATGAAACAAAGCTTGCATAAAGTTATATGGTACCATGGGCACAAACTCACTAAAAAACACTGAAAATAAAGACTTTATCAACCTTAATGACCATGTTAAATTGTTGAATCGCTTACAAGCCTCTTTTTCAAGTATAGAAATTCCTGTACTAACAAAGCTCATTCGATTTTCGTTATGAATCTACATATACGACGCTGATAACAGACAGCGTCGTTTGGCGACTGCAGAAGTCAATTAAGATGATACAACTACAGTCACCTGAGGCATTTGTGATACGTTATTGGCATGAGGAGACAAACTAAGATAGCTAAATAGTAACCATTATGAAGAAGCATCATCGGACTTATCAAGGACAGTTTGAAGAGAGAATCGAGCAAAGTTATGTGTATTTTCAGGTAGAGAAATTGTCAATGACCAGGGGCCATACTTACAATACTCGCTAAGTGAACGTAAGTACTTACGCTCTATTTTTTTGTCTATGATTGGTGGATTTTGCTTGAAAGGCCGTCAATGATAGGAGGATGAACTTACGATCTCTTAACTTTTTTTGAAATTATAGGCCCAGATATATTACTGCTCGCAAATTTCCCAAATTATTTCGTTTATTTAAGTTTCGGCATTTTCAATCTAACGGGATGTACCTTTATGTTTCAATCTATTTAGGTAATATCTGTTTACTTCGAGAAATGAGGTATAAATGGGGTAAATTTCATCTTTGAATAAGGTTTGAATGGAATACGAAGTGAAATTTAAGCGGTATCGGTTAACCCTTTCACGGGGTAGTTACCATACATGGTCACTTGAAATCGCCTCACAAAAAGACCCAACACGGCCTCTGGTTTGTTTTTGAGGCTTCCTCATAACGCCTCAGTCAATCACTAATTATCTGACCATTGTTCCATCCATTGCATCGCCACCTACCATGCCCAAAAAATAAACTATGTGCATTTAAATGAAAGATTTAACTCCGACGACGGAATTGACGCTCGTTCCGCATTTTGCATAAAAGCGGAAGTATCAATATATTTTTAATTATTTAATGTACCATGATTGAATGGAACTAAATTAAATTTTTATCTTATTAATATTTTTCATGTGCATAAACTAAATTTTAAATTAAATATTTCGTGTAGTGACTGCATTTAACAAATTCACGTGCGATTTAAACCTCCAATATGCATTTTTTTCAAATACATCGCATAAATATTTAGTATAATACTTCTTACTTTGTTGAAGTGGTTTCAGAAATTTAATTTTTTGATATTTCAATGCTTGCCCGCGAAAGGGGTTAAGGTTAGCTCGTCGGAAAATTCAGAATCACATCTATGCTGGATCACATCTTGCAACTGTATAAGCATTCCTGACGTGCGCGTTCGTAGGCTTAATTTTCTATATCAGATGTACATTGTGTGATGCAGACTGTAATAGCATTCGTGGCGCGCACGTTCGTACTAATAATTACGTAGAGTAGAGGTACTCGCAGACTGTAGTAACATTCACATGACGCAGACTGTAGTAACATGCATTCTTGATACTTTACAAGCACGTTCATATGCGTAAACTAAAGGGCAACCTTGCCCTCCGGCAAGAAAACAAAACCTCGGAACTGCATTTCACAAGCATAACTTGAATGAAGGTCACAAGCAAGATCGTACAGCAAACAATGCAGCCAAGATGAGCGGGTAGAATATTTTTAGGTAAACACGCCGACAATGAAACTGCAAGCGATGCACGAGCTGCATTGAACGAGCCCCTATTTGGGCGCGGTGAAGTTCAGAGGAAATAACTCGCTCTCAGCAAGCACAAAACGTGGACACAATACAAGCACTGAATCATGCATATCAACAGGCAATTTCACGCTATGAAGACCGATAAAAGAAGAGATAACATGACACCGATGTTCTAATTGAACCGTTTTAAAACGTCGAGACGCCATACACGGTGACCTCTGTTCCAAGAATCTTACCAAACTGTGCCTAAATCGATTTTAAACCTCACAATGAAGAGTTAAACTATACTTCGGTCTTAAATTCGTATTGAAAAGGCTTTAAGGACGTCTCATTTTTTGTGAAAAATTTTGCCCTATAATTTTTGACCCGTACATTTGCTACATGCAACCACGAGAATATAAACGTCAAATGAATTATTTAAGCAGCGAGTATTACAAACCTACAGTAATTCCGACGAGCGGTAGGTCGAGCAGCCTGATGGACCGGGGCAAAGTGTATAGTTCAAAGAAATTTCCGTGGCAAAGTTTATGTAAACATTGCCTTGCCTGGACCCAACGTTTCGGCATGAATCGAAGGTAAAGCTGTGTTCAAAAATTGAATGCCTCAGAAACTAAAAAAAAAAACATTCATAAGCCAACAGATTAAGAAAAGATGAACCATTTGAACTACACATAGTTAAATTCTAAATGGTTCATAAACATATATAACTCAATAAGAACATGTGAATATAATACATAATTTACTCTCATGCTCAAAATAGACTAAAAAGATCGATGGAATATCAAAATCTGTATTAGGAACTTCAAACAAAAACTTCTGCTAAAACTCACATAACAGTCAAATTTTGTACACGCAACCTTATTTTCAGACAAGATAAAGTAACAATCGAATGTAAGTTGCACATGAGAAAATTAGAACATTTTGCTTAAACGTAAACATCGGTTCGCTCATAGCATCCACCAGAAGAAACATGACATTCAGTGAACCAATAACGGATAAGATCTTCCCAAAAGCCAAGAAAAAATAGCTGGTATATAAGAAGGCATATCAACATCCAGCGCCTCGCCCCGGCAGCCTCGAGCGTCTGGTCGTCGCGCCAGCACCGCAGTTCGGGCACATTTCCAGCCATGACTCAGAGAGCAGCCCCAAGATGGCGCTCATTCGAAATTCCCCATTTATCAACATTTGTACATTTTAGCAGACGTCAAACACGTATTATAGATTGAACAGTTGATCATGGAGAAGAAGCGCCAAGTTTGACGATCAACTCACAATATGACTAGCAATAAATGAACATATGTGAAACAGCGATCTGAACATAAACAAGCGACCAATTTTTCCTCTGGTCTAAAATACCATACACATAATAAATTAAAATAAGAATATTCCACCAATTTTTGAGTAGTTCACTGAATAATTGAATTTCTATATCTAAAATGTAAGATACCTAAATTAAAAGAAATAAAGACAATAATTTAAAAAATATAATTCAGTACTCACAGCAGTGAGTGACAGAGAGCGAATTTTTTCGTCGACGAAAACGTGAAGTCACGGGCGGACAGACAGACGGACGGACATGACACACACAACAGCACAATAGAGCATTTTTTCCATAAATGAAAAAAGGTGACTCATTACTCAATATTAAAGAGAAATCTCAAAACTAATTCTGGCAGCGCTACCACAAGCCAGTAACACTTACATTATTTTCGTACATTATTTTTGCAACGTGAACATAAATTTAGTTAGAGCCATAAAAAATATTCCCCTAAGACTAGCAACATAGGTTATGTACACAAGACAGCAGGACAACGCCCGTGCTGACGGATTTGGAGCAAAGCCAGAACTGCTTGAATTGCAGCAATGAATGCTCGAGAACTTAAGATCTGCAGCCAAGTAATCTCGTTGAGCTGCATCAGTCTGGCAAACTCAAGTCCCCGGGGGAGTAGGAGAATTTTCTGCAGTGTTCCACATTTTAGGTCTTCACAATACTCTGATCCAGAACATGCATGGCGGGAGGTCCTCACAATACTCTTTCATCCAGAACATGCATGGCGCGAGGTCTTCACAATACTCTTTCATCCAGAACATGCATGGCGCGAGGTCTTCACAATACCTGTCTCTTATACACATCTAGATGTGTATAAGAGACAGCTGTAATAGCATTCGTGGCGCGCACGTTCGTACTAATAATTACGTAGAGTAGAGGNGAACATGCATGACGCGAGGTCTAGACATCCTCTGCTGTCCAGAACATGCATGGCGCGAGGTCTAGACATCCTCTGCTGTCCAGAACATGCATGGCGCGAGGTCTAGACATCCTCTGCTGTCCAGAACATGCATGACGCGAGGTCTAGACATCCTCTGCTGTCCTGAACATGCATGGCGCGAGGTCTTGGCAATCCTCGGCAGTCATGAAGATGTAAGACGTGGAGATCAACAGATGTAACTACAACATCTGTACATTCTACAAACATGTAACTACAACAACATCTGTTGATCTGTAAGATCAACAGATGTTGTGTGTGATTTTTATATTTATATATTATAATATTGTGATTTTTTTGTAAGATCAACAGATGTTGTAATGTCGACTATGAAGTATATTATCTTTAGTCCTGAGTATCCATAACCTCGCGGGATTCCAATCTCTCCATCTTCAGAAAATGTTCGAATGCATTAAAGAAATTCATACCATTTTTTTGTACGGATTTAGGATCAGTTAATTGATGTATGAAAAAGGAATACAAGCATGATAGAAAATACAATAGAGTCATAGGTACATATATATAAGTCAAAGCTAATGTTTATAATTTAGAGTACCTACTACGAGTAATTAAAAGGGAGGTAATTTTCCCTTTAATTTACGAGTCACGTAGGTAATGAAATCTCTCCTAAAAACAGTTAATATTCTTTGCGCGAATACAAAATTTTTAAATACATTTTGAAACTCAGTAAAGTAATTATTTGTATGGTAGACTTTCAACTTTTTGAACGTTTTCCTTGGCTAAAAGGTACCCCTTGATCCATTCACAAGATTTAAGGTTCATTTACGAGAAGATAAATAATAAAATCACTACCCAAACACCACTGTTTAAAGTTCAATGTGCCAGCTGGTATTTCAACCAAGCACGAAGCCACACTGAGTTCGTTTACAGCGATGTGCGTGATTATCTCGACTTGAAGCGAGACGAAAACTGATACATGAGCTGGTAAAGATGACACTCGGTGGGGTGCCCACGGCGCAGTGACGATCATTGAATGACACCAAATGCAAGTGCTGAAAACGAACCTCAGCAGAGATAAGGTTGAACGCCCGAAGGTTAAGGTCAAACGGGTTCTGTAGCGTTCATAAGTTCTGAATAATTTTGATGCAAAGGGAATGAGCTAGAGGAAGTTTGAGAAGTATTTAATGAAATATCAGAAAGGAAAATATTGTGATTTTCTTTAAAAAAAATGCTCAACGAAAATAGTGAAAATTCTCTGTGATGTTTTGTAGAATCAGCGGTACACTACCACAAGTTTTGTGACTCTTGTAGTTTACAGAAAATAGGTTTGTTCACCACACTAGTAATCTGATTGTTGTAATTATGGTTACTAACGGTAAGTAAACGTAGTTCACTGAGACATCTTATTTAACTGCCATGAATAGCCTTCACCCACAACAAAGTGACACACTAAAAACATAGAGTAATCCTTTCAAGCAAGATCACTTATCGTTTTCATCAATTTTTTTTTATTTGATTTAGAGAATTTATACCTGTTGAAGATGAAGTGCAACACAGCACTACGAAGCCACAGTAATAACATCCATAAGCCGGCCCCTAAGTCATAAATCTGTCAACGCCAATGTCGGACAATTCCACTTAATCGTCTTAGCGAGGAATACATTTCAGCATAAGTGACTTCGAGAACTTTTTACACGCCCCCGCAAAAATCTTTTGATCACCAAGACATGAAAGATGCTCCTCAACAAGACTTACAAGGGTGTTCGTTATAGTGACGAGGTACACCTGAACAGAAAGAACTATCTGGCGAAAGTGCAAGTGCTCGATGCAGTAGCTGCACTCAATAAACACCATCTCAATTGTGCCACTTGACTACACGAGGCCCTTATATAGATGCTTTCAGCTCCTCCCACGAGACATTTAAACGAATTCACCGCGAGTTTTACAGCGTGTTTGCAGAGGTTGTTCTCAACAGTTATGCATGCTAATGGAGGAACAGCATCCAGATGCTGAACAACAATGCGTTGTAATCGAATGTCCCCCAATTCATTGGGGTGCGCAATTGGAATTGAAACTGCAAATGGCGAAAGTTATTGCATTTAACCGAGTAAGTAAAATTCCGATGCGCTCAAACGTGTTAATGTTAGGCGAGATCAATCCCACTCAATGAAAAAAGTTCCATCCTTTTAGCGAAAATTCCATGAAGCCGCCGTATAAACTACGATAAAGATTTTTGAAACCAAATCGGCGACAAAAATTACAGCAGGAAGCTGAAAATAAATAGAAGCATCAAAAATCTCAACATGAGACGGCCAGAAAAATATTTCTCTGAAGCAGTGGTTCCCAAACTAGGCGGAACGCTGGTGGGGCGCGGTGACTTAGAAAGTTGGGCGTAACAAGAGGATGTAAATTTTTAATTTAACCATCATCTTATCAGATTTTCCTCTTACAACTTCCTTGATTGTCTAAATTTTGGGTAGGTATACGATGAAAAAGGATGATTGAAGTAAAAATTGACCATTACGGGTCGACAATTGCACTGGTAGATATAATATGTAATATTGTAATGGCAGGAACAGTGTAATCATACTTTTATTCCATATACAGCAGCTGCTGTTTGTAGCTACGCATGAAGTAGACAAATTGTTAGAGATGAAATTAAATTAGAGTATGATGCCGAGATTTAATGCCGATACATTGAGTTAATTCTTGACTGGAGTGTTCACTCACTGAGCAGAGTACTTCCTGTATCTAAACTGCTTCTCTTTGTCGCATCGTATCTCCGTGAGACATTCTTCTCAGTTCTAGCGTCTCTAGAACCAAAATGCAGGTCTCATCTCAGCGTTAGACAAGATGTAAAGACAGTTTCAGGGCAGCCACCAAGTTTTGAACAGTTGTGTGCCGCAAAACAGGCCCATTGCCGTCGCTATAAATGCAAGGGAAATTCATGTGCATTTTGCTATTTCACAGATGCGAAGTAAATGTTTCACTATTTGTCTACTGTAATTTACTTTTTGCCTGTGATTATGAAACCTTTTTATTCGAAGTTTTGAACTTCTAGTGATTTGATGTTATTCTTTATGACTCATTGACCGGAAGATCAGGTGAGGGTTTTACATTATTTTCCAGTGTAAGAACCAAAATAGTTTATGAATCAAAGCTTTTGCGTACTGCGTTATGTACTGTTAATAATAAGTGGAATAGTGTGTTTCTATGTCAGTTTTCTATAGTTAGTTACACACTGGAAATTTCGCCCCGAGGTCATACGTAGATGACCGTTGACTGCCTTCGTTCTTAGTAAGGAACAGGCAGCCCAAGTGTAGCAGTGATCTTCACGACGAGCACTTGAGCATACATGGAGATATTGCAGCTTATACAATACATTCAAAACTGAGACAATAACTAAAACACTTGTGTACACATTTGTAAATTTTGAGTCACAGAAATTCACACAATAATAACTTTATAGGTACGAAAAATACCTATTGTTTACGCTAATAACCGATGTCAGGGATTTAAAATACAAGAAGAAATGAGAGTTGCTCAAGAATATCAAGACAAAAATGTTTAAATCCAACTACATAAGAAATTTAATCAGAAGCTGAACACGATGTTTCATTATCAGAAACTTAGGGTCCATTTGGTACGGCTTCGCAGACCGGTTCCTGGCCAGAGTCCCCCTATTGGTTGTCCGTGATTCAGAAGAATAGCCACGAACATTTCTAGAGACACAAGAGTACGAGCAATAAGACGAGGGTAAGAACGGAAGAATACGGGCTATAAGACTAGGCTAAGAACGGAAGAGTACGAGCAATAAGACGAGGGTAAGAACGGAAGAATACGGGCTATAAGACTAGGCTAAGAACGGAAGAGTACGAGCAATAAGACGAGGGTAAGAACGGCAGAGTGCGGGCAATAAGACGAGGGTAAGAACGGCAGAGTGCGGGCAATAAGACGAGGGTAAGAACGGAAGAGTGCGGGCAATAAGACGAGGGTAAGAACGGAAGAGTGCGGGCAATAAGACGAGGGTAAGAACGGAAGAGTACGGGCAATAAGACGAGGGTAAGAACGGAAGAGTACGGGCAATAAGACGAGGGTAAGAACGGCAGAGTGCGGGCAATAAGACGAGGGTAAGAACGGAAGTGACAGCGTGAGCGGTATGCAGTAATGCAGGAGCATTAATCGATCAGCTAACATAGAACTGACCCCCACGCCCGCGCCAGCCACGCGCTGCTGCCGTCGTGGGAGCAGTGAATGCACCACAACTACGAGGTCTCAATCAAGTAAATAAAGCAAACTGGGAAACGAATCGAGAAGCAAGGCTAGATCTTCAACCAATTAGATGTCATATCCAAAATCTGCCTGCCTATCTTCCTCAAGAAATATTTTATTGCTGACTAATGGTCTGGATATACGCCTACAACCGTTGTCTGCGTAAGCAAAGACACTACCGTACCTATGTAGATAAGGTACAGTGAAAGTAACCTATATTCTAAAGTGTCTGAAGCACATCAACTTACAAAGTGCGACTGCTGAGGCTGCACCTTAAACCGTGTCTTTGATATACGATATGCTCTTCCAGAAGAAACATTCATCATTGAATACTTGCTTGTCGTAAAAAGCAGTAAAGTTTGCATCGTTTTTCATAGAAATATAGTCCTCAGTAAAAATTCTAGGCAAAAAGCCTTGAAATATCACAGCCAGATCACGGATTTTTGGTGCACCTCCAGGAAAGGCAGTTGTTTGTGTCAAAACAAGATCCCTTAGCATTTTATCTGAGGAACAAATCCATCAGAAATGAAGTCTGACAACAAAAGAAACGCTGCATCATGAAGATGGGAGCACACGAGCTATAGGGCGTCCCTTTAAACCGGAGGCCGGAGCAGGACGAGATGATCGATAATGCGGTCGATAGCTCGAACGCGTCAGACGGAGGCACGGCGCGCTCAGCTGGCTGTCTCCACGGCATCTCTTACTTGGCTACGTGGCTCTCGGGGCATACTTTCAAAACTCGCTAAGTGAACGTAAGTACTTACGCTCTATTTTCTTGTCTATGATTGGTGGATTTGGCTTGAAAAGCCGTCAAAGATTGGCTGATGAACTTACGATCTCTCAACTTTTTTTAAAAATATAGGCCCAAATGCTCACAAGTTTACGCAGAAAATCAGACCTTAGTTTAATTTGAATTATGACCGCGGCGATGCAGATCTCTCTAACGATGTAGAACTTGAAATTATCTAATAATTCACTTGTTAATGTCTTACTTAATTTTATTATAGTATTAAAAGATCACAAACGCGACTACTCAAATGTTACGAGTTACAGAATGTCCGCACTAATATTTTATTCAAGTCAAATAAATCCTTCCGTGAAGATTGCAGTCAACTAAAGTCTTTTACAAACATCATCCCTCAATGATGGCTCGAGAAAGAAATAATTTCATAATTAAGTTATAAAATATATTGTGTTATAGATCAGATACGTCATAATAAACTAATTATGAACGTGACTCCTCAATCAATTCGTGTGTATACCAAAATTGCAAAATGAATCAATTGTCATGCACGTATTCACTAAATTGAACTGCACCTTCATTTATTGCAATGAATTAATACAATGCTCTTTGATATTATCTAGTTTAAAATAACACGAAGCTCCATTAAAAATTTAATCCAACTGAAAACAATTAACAGTCTTGTAGAGAAATAAAACGCTCTGAAAAATTCGTTCCCAAATAGAGGAACAAAAAATATTCTTATTCGTTCGTGGGCTGAAGTGAGCATGAAGCCTGCTCCATAATACTACTACTTACTACTTGCCTTAACGCAATTAATTAGCATAAAAAGGCAAGCGTGGGCTAATTGAAAATGTTACGTTTCTCCCAATCCGGCTCGACATTATTGATGTCATCTGAGTGAGCGGCGTCAATACTACCGATATTCAGACCACCGAAATGACCAAGTGAATGAGACGTTGGCCAAATGATGCAATGAACATGATGATAGAAGTGAAAAAAATAGTTTAAAATTTCAGCACTCTGACATCTGCAGCACTTCTCACAATGAAAAAGTTGGGCTGTCTCTTGAAACCGAGATAATAGTTTTATTTTCCGCAGCATCGGCGATTGGAGGGCAAGCAGCGAACTCGAGAATCGAGTTAAGGCTATAGTTGGCCGGTGAATGCAGCTTAAGATAACAACGGGAACACAATTACCGCGAGGGCCGAGCACAAGTAGCCATAATGTGTGGCCAAATAGTTCTATATGCTGCAAAACATAACATCTACATATATCATGTGTCCTCAATTTGAGGATTTTCCCTCTGAAAACAATTCCGAGTTAGACAATATCAACATTGGAACTATGGAAGGAAGCTGCAAGCCTCAAAATAATTTTCGCGCATCCATTTTAATAAGATCAACAAGCTCTGCTCAATTCGTGCTCGGAAGGAACTCTTAAGAACAAACAAATGCATGAATAACATGCAGAATTCTAACCGGCCAATTAGTGTTTCGACCAAGACAACGCGGAAGGTCCGGCAGATGGGAGAAGAATTACACGAGCTGGAGCGGAAGCGACTAGCACCTTGCACACCTGCTCTTGCTTTGCCCGCCTCGCATTGTCTTATCAATGACAACAAAAGCTAGGTAACATCTGGCCAACGTGTATGACGCTTTTCAGAGCGTAAAATTGTTCCGACGGGAGATTTTAAGTTCCTTAGATGTTTCTAAGTCGGAGAAACTTGCTGGTCAATAATTTCTTTACTTCATATTTTTTCCTATTTGCAATAATTTAACCCATGTCTTTTGGGAGAGAAGAAGACGGTTCGGAACTTCTTGTTTCGGTTGAGGAAGAAGAAATATTTAGTTTAAAAATCTAAGGCTTTAAAGTGAACGAATGGATGACAATTGATCTGCGGTACTAAGCAAACAAAATCAATTACGACACAAAATAGTCATTAACAAGAACGAAGGAGACCTCCAATCTTATGGAGTAATCGAGTTTATTAATAAATTTAATCGATCATAATTGGAAAACATCCACTTATACTAATTGCTCGAATAACAGTAGCGTCATACTTTCCCAACTAAATTAAAGTAGGCAAGAATACATAAAAATACATGCATACGAAATCAGAGAGCAGAAACTGTAGAAACTCATTCTGCATAATTCAAGTCTTAAGTGGTCTGTACGTTTGGTGATTTATTAAGATATGATGTGACAGGGCACGAAAATTTCCTAGGCCTACGAAGCACTGAAGAGATAAGCTGCATTTATAATTACTAGCACAGATGTGGGAAGTGGGCTCCGCATTCAGCTGGGACTCACTCGCACCCAATAGCGGCTTCCGATCAGATGGCGCAATGCCTGCAGTGCTCATATCGCAGTTTCCACGCGAACACAGATAAATGGTCGGAAGAATACGGGACAGTTCAGTGTACTAGATTATATACTTGACAGCCATGAGATTTCAAAGAGTTGCTAATATTAGCACCGTTACTCTGTCCAAATATTGATCGTTTTCTGAGAAAACTAATTACCGCAAACGAGGCTAACAACTAAATAGAAGCAGAACAGAAACCTACGCACTGAACATAATATTATGCCGCTTGAATTAAACAGTTTGCTATCCAGAAAAATGATGAGCCCAGACTACAATAAATCCCAACACGACCGTTGTATAAAATGTATTACAATGCTGCTGAACGTCACAAAACGATACCATGAGACTACGTTAAGGTCGATTCCTGCAAGTTGAACACATTTACGTCTCCTTATTATGTATGCTTTTGGACAGTTTTCAAGAATATCAATTCTAGGACTAGGATAGAAATGAATTGTTAGATTTGAAAATGGTGATGCATCATATTATTCATATATGAGAGTAATGAGACCTAATACAGGGGTTGAACAATTGCAACAAACAATCTCAGCGGAAAATATGACTGAATAGCAAAGTTAGTTGAGGTTAACACAATACGAGTTCGGACAGCAAGGAAACTACCAGGATTGTTCCTTCATCAGTGACAACCGTTTTGGCATAAATTGAAACCTAGTTTTGTTAGTTCAAACAATTCTCTAATTAAATCACATTTTTGAAAAAATAACACATTCATCTGTTTGTTTATGTTAAATCATGAATAAATTGCAGGCTTGAACAGTTTAAAAATACAGTTTTCATGAATTGTGATAGTAAAAGAGTAATTCGTCATAGCTTGCTTACATACCTATGCCTAGCACTTACATATATATACTTTCTGATCATGCCTTGTAAATAAAGCGCAGATAATCCTAAGAAAGTATGAGGGGAACTGAAGTTAGGATATTTTCTATACATATATAAAACTTGAATTTTCTCATTACATTATTTATACAACAATTTTTGTGCTTTAACTAATATTTTATTTTAGTTTAAGTTAAACAGTCCTCTAATCTATAGTCAAAATGACAATCAAGCCCCTAAATTTGAAAATAATCTTGGAACTAATTTCAAGTCAGCAAAGCGTGTATAATTAATACAGTACAGTATTGTCATTTTTTAATAATAGGCAAAGTTTTGTCAGTTGGCAATTCTTGTAATGTTCTTAACATGTCTCTTGGAGATCTAGAACTAATCTTTTGACCAGAGTTTTCCATAATTTATAGGTATTGAAGATTAATACATAACTGCAGAACATTGAATCAATAGCAATAAAGAACTATACTGTAGGTATGTATACCACTTTCATTAATCAGAAAAATATTAAGTAGGATAATGGACATGGAAAATAAGAAAAACCTACCTTGGATGACAGAAGCTGTCAATGAGACTTCAACTTGCATCAAACTCCACTAGCCAACTAGGCAAATGCAACATTTACACACCACAGAAGACATCAATAAATATCTATTGTAGACCTAGAGTAATTAAATGTAATCACAGCACAGTTTCTCCCCACAAATATAAAGATCACTTGAGATGCATTTATAGCTTAGTTTCAGAATGACATATAAATGCTATTTCAGTGAACAGAAAGCAAGCTTTGGTGGAAATATGAATAAATAGTTGTTGACCATTTCTGTCAAAACAAAGTGTGAAGAATGCACATGACATGAGTAAACTGAGTAAGTTTAACATGCAATAAATTTTTGCTGGTAGTAACATAAGTCCTCTTACAATTGTTTTTACTCTAAGCCTAAGGCATTCAGCCTTCAGTTTTGGTTGTGTTGCTACATCTGCTAGCCAAATTTTTAATCTCAGTTGCTACACTTTGTAGTTGCTAAATTTATGCGTATGCAGGCAGCAGGGTTGAATTTAAGGAGCTGAATGAAAAATAAATAGGGAGCAAATAACATTTCACAGTGATAGAGTTAATTTTAAGTGCACTAATTCACTATGACTAATGAGTAATGAGGATCTTATCACGTTAGAGCCACAAATCCCACAATGACTAAACAGGCCTGGCAGTGAGCAAAATATTTCATACTGAAAAAGCCAAATGCAAGAATATATGCAAGTAGGAATCAGTAATTTTTACTGTCTTCTGTCTAAAGTTTTAATTTCAATAAATTTTACTCAATTTTATCAAAATGTTGATTTTTTATTCTCAAAGTAAAATTCATAATATTACTTTGGCAGCAATGCAATTTTTTGCAGAGAGACCTAGGGCTGGGAAATCTCCAAAAAGCCTTTAAATGTGTTATTTGAAGACTACGTATATGTAATCTTAAATATGTTATTCATAGTGGTATACTACAGTCTACAGTCTCTTAATATTGGATTTTAACCACAAAAGACACAAGATTAAAGTTATCTTTGAATCAAGGTTTAATATCTTGCTTTTTAAGAGATTGATTGAGTCATTTGAGTGGTGGTTTTGTATTCATTATGTGACATTATTTAATTATACTGAATAACCTGCCAACAGAGTTGACAACCATAACTTGTCAAATCAACAACTGGATATTTAAATCACGATTAAGTAAACAAAGTAATCAAATGGTGCTTTGCTTTCAATATATTTCATTGATTCCCCATCGTTGAAAATCAACAATATCGAATTATAATTAACTAACTACAAGTCTACAATTAGAAAAAAAACGGAGAAAGTGCAACACGTCGTGCTTATTATTATGGATATTCTTTCTCCCGTAGGTCGCGGCGTCGGCAGGTAACGCAGGAGCCCCTGGGCTCAAAATCTACTCATGTTTGACTTGCCCATTTCCGTCGCTTCTACGACGATTACATCGATCTCAATGAAAATAGTATTGCCAAAATATAAGTAGTGAGCAAAAATTAAGAACAATCATTGTTAACCTTGCAAAAATATATAATAGGATTCCGATTGGCCGTTCACGGCGCAGCAACTTGTAGAAACAAGTCTCAAAGACCGGCACAGCACGCGACACAACCTACCCTGAAACAGCTGACAGCACACTGAACTGTAAATAACATCTTCGTCTGACTGAAGCATGGCATCTTCAGTGAAGAGTATCTTCAATTTTAAATAAAGGAGACGCAATCAATTTGAATATATACATGTAGAACTAAAATGATTGCATGAATATATGAAGTCAAGAACATGTTCAAAGTGAATAATTTCACGATTTTAGATACAAAATAATAAACGTAAACACTAGCCGGCAACTGGTGAGGAGGAAATCGATGCTCCGTACGAGATGACTCGGTTGTCATGACAACTGCTGATCGCTCACCAATAGAAAGAAACCGAACAATACTTTGGAGGAAAGTTGTCATATAACAAAGCCATTTTTGAAACATTCATTCCATTGAAAGAAAGTGAACAATAATATATAAGTCAATAAAAAATCTTAACAAAGAACACTAGAACATTAGCTTTTGTAGTCCAGGCTCAACAAACGTTATGCATATTACTGAAGACAGGTTTAGGATGACAGATTTAGGAAGCGACTTATCCGACTTAGGTTTCTAGATAAAATCTCGCATCGAATTACATGCCGGAGATAAAAATCAAGCATAAAACTAAATTAATTTACAAATCTTATAGATACATTACTAAGAGAAATAAAATAAAAATAATATTTGGGGTTTATTAAGGCAAAATGACCGACACGTTCAGTTGATGCCATCGTTAAAATGCACTCTTTAGAGCTCTGAATGGATCGCGACGCCGACCCGTGTCTGTCTACCAGAGGCATTTTCTGAATATATGCTATCTTGCGTAGAGTTATACATTTTTTAATTAGACCGCATTTACGATTATAAAATAAGTAAGTTTAGAATATTCGTTATAATAGCGTTCATTCTTGCTATTACCAGAGAGCAACAATAGCTTATCAAATTCAGTAATTTCTCAAATTAAGCCAATCAAGATAAGATGACCTTGTCGAGTAGTTGACGGATGTAACCGCTTCGACACTTTTTGGACGACTTTTAAATGCAAATTTTTTATCGCTCTTTTTCACACATAACTTTATAAAATCGAACCCGACCTCGATCAAACTAATAATAACGCCATTTAATCATAATGCGGTCAAGTGAACGATGCCAGATTTTTTTGTGCGCTCCGTTTTCACGTTGTCCGCTTAGGTATGCGTAAGAGGATTAGGTATGCCCGCTTAGGTATGCGTAAGGCAAGAAGGGGATGATCTCTTATTCTTCACACAGCAAAGTCCAAAGCAAAGACAAATGTTCGAAGCGTGCAACTTTAAAAAATTAATTTTCCTAATGACTATCATCTGCATCGTTAGCTTAGGGTCGTGGCGCGAGGTGGAACGAATTTCACTTCATAGGTTGAATTTATCTCGATTTATTTTAACGGTGTCACAAGATAACACAAGGGAGATAAGAGTATTAGAAGATATCTGTTGTAAACACCCGGAGAACGTCTATAGTGAAGGTATGGCATCGTGAATGATAATTTGGACATTGTAATGGAAGCCGACAGTGAAGAGGTATATTCGTGAAATCAACTGATCTATAAGACGAAGGCTTTGGTAATGAAAACTTGTATGGAAGCTTACACGCTGGAGGGTAAAACATGACTTCCGTAGTACAAGCTGCAGGGTATAACACGGCTCACGTAGTACACGCTGGAGGGTCTAACATGACTCACGTAGTACACGCTGGAGGGTCTAACATGGCTCACGTAGTACACGCTGCAGGGTATAACACGATTCACGTAGTATACGCTGATGATTGTAAAATGAATAAATTTTCAGTTGAATTCAGTGGATGGGATATTTGAGGTGACGAGTAAATGGAAGAGACCAGTGGTAGCAACTTACCTTCTCCTCGGCTTCGTCGGCCCGCGTCTCCGCCTCGACAACGCGCATCTCGAGGCTCGACAACTGCAAACAATCAACACTATTAGAGGACGCCCTATGATGCATTGGTTATACATATTTGAGACCGGAAAACTTACACGATAATGATATAAACAGTTAAAATTTTAAATTATAATAATTGATGAAATAACTGACTTTAAATGTGATAAAATGATTGATAAATAGTTCATTCAATTAGAATGTTGACCAAGAACACAACAACTGAAAAAAAAATTGTTCACATCGTCATCATGCAATAATAAAAATCACAGCTGTAATTAAAGCAGTATATCCTGTAAAAATATTCATATTCGTTTTCTCTGGGGAATTGAGACGTAGAAAACTATCCAGAACTCTAAGTGAAACTAAAATAAATTGCGGGGCACATGAATTGGAAAACCTTGAAAATGAGTAAAGGTAATTTTGATTTTTCAACAATTTACTAGTAATTTTTATTAGGCTTTGATCTGGTCAGTGACATGGCAGATAATTTTTAGGGAGCGTAATTTGACTCTTAAAAACAATATGAAAATATATAAATGTGGAACAATATTTTAGGAAATTTAATGCGAATGCAACGAGAATGAATTTAATGGAATGGGAAGAAATGTAAGGTTCCATATCATAATCAATCATGCCCTGCAACATTATTTGTGAAAAATTGTTTTTCGAGATTAGAACAGATAGACAATGTCAAAGTAAAATTTTTTGTTAAATAAATAGTGTTTTCTACTAATGTTCTTAGTATTGCTTCCCAGATTTGAATGCTTCTAGTTCTTTGAACTGCCAAGAGCGTAAAATGAAACTGTTACGCTCTGACATGAACATCATACACTCTATGCAGGAACGGTACAATAGTCTCAAGTTACAGGATGAAAATTATCTCAAATTAAATTAATGTTAACAGAATTCTACTTGCAATCAGCGAATCGGAGCAAATAAAGAATACTCGACAAACGTTAAGATTAACATTACCTTAGAACATATTAATTACGTTTGTTAAATGTGCACGTATTTCCTGGAGTGTCTTGCATTGCATAATGATCAATACAATAATAAATAAGATCCCATATACTCCGAAAGTAGAAATAACGAAATCACAACAGCCTGTTATTACAGCCAAATTAATCGTGTAGGAACTCGAGAACTGATCTCAAGCACATTCACAGGATATCCAGCTAAGAATTAAGTAATAAGTTAATATACCTGAAGGCTGAATATAGACGCACACACAATTTTGTGAATCTTGCAAGTAATCGGTGTATGCGTTTCAATAAAAAACTGAATAGTATCTAATTACGAAGACAAGCGTAAAAAGACCAGCAATAATAATTCTCAAAACCTCGCAAAATAATTACCGTAACACTCCTACTGATTCTCAACACCTCACAAAATAATTACTGCAACAGTCCCACTGATTCTCAACACCTAAAAAAAAAAAACCTCAGCCTCCTACTGATTCTCAATTCCTCACAAAATAATTACTGCAACAGTCCCACTGATTCTCAACACCTCCAAAATAATTACCTCGGACTGCTACTGATTCTCGACATCCCACAAAATAATTACCAGAGATCGGCAGGGCCACTCGATCAAGCCGTCAGTCAGGCATTCGTCGATCGAGTAGCCGACCAGGCGATCCTTAATTAAAACTTGATCCCGTTTAATTCTGCCATCGCACTCAAAGTTGCTCAGGACCTCAATTTTACGGGACCCTGGTAAGCCCTGAGACGTTTTATGTTCCCTGGATTTGATTGGGGCTTAGGCCGGGTAAAAAGACAAAAATTAAAGCCCGGCTTCGAGTGGGGAGCAAAAATTAGTCAGTTGAGTTAATCACAAGCTACACTGAGGTCAATTAAAGTAACTATGTATTCTGGACCAAGACCAAAATTGATATTACAGCAAATTTAATCGACTATTGCTTAAAACACCCACAAACAATTATGAATTATTAAAAATTGCTTGTTAAATTGCTAACGGTAGAATATATAACATACATAATAAAATGTAGTATTTTAGTATTTTGTACTTACTAAATTTTATTTTGTACGTATGTCTTTCAAAATAAAATTAGTTGAAAATTTGCACAAAATATAATCAATTAATGAAAGGCAATGCAGCCATATATATACTATACATCTTCTTACCAAAGATAAATCTCCATTCATGAGTTAGGCATGCGACCGTAAATTTAAATTTTTTGGGGCTGTTGACGTCCATCGCCGCGTTGCAGCCGTACTTTTATTTTCCTTCTAAAAATTCTTATTTATGACATGATAGAACAGGAAATATCTTATTTATTATGCAGTACAAAAGAAACTACCTTAGTTAGACGTCCACTCCGACCTTACGCATGCAATACTGCAACAAAGCTCCAATCTAACATTAAATTAATGCTAGTTAATTTCGAATGAACTTTTATAATTGAGGCTCCTCATCTAAGGAGCCTACCACACGCAACGGTGCCTATAATATATTAAGGCGTAACAGTTTTAGTCAACGGAGAAAGGAGCATCGCAATGGCGGTTTACTCAGCAATAAGTTACATTTTTCTCCACATGAATCGGTCTCTCCCTGAGCTCCGTGCCATCCTTCACTCCGGACACGGCACAGTTACCAACTCATTAAGGGAGCCTCATTTGGGGGGCGCCGCAAAATGCACTCCCAACGCTGCCCCCGAGATCCCCCAGCAAAAAATACCCCTAACGTTTCAGCAGCAACGGATCTGGCGGCGGTAGAAAGGAGGGGAAGGATCTGAAAAATGATCAGCGATTTTTAGAAGAGTTTCGAGCCGCAAGGATGCACCAATCGACGCAGCATGAAGTTAATACAACTTTTGGCAAAATTTTATGATGGATTACGACAAGGGAGCAAAGTTAAACAAAAATAAGGCGTGCCATCCTTGAGCACTGGCTTGTTGAACCATAGGGCGAATGTTATAAAACTAGGTAGGGCAGACGACATATATACTTGTATGCTCGTATCCTTGCTCTTCAGTATAATGCGCATGACAGCTGAAACATCATTTGTTTCCTCAAGAGAGAAGTAACTAATATAATCTATGCTACTCCTCAATTTCAACAAATCTAAAAGGTAAGAAAGCTCGGTTACCGCCCATTTAGTTCATTAAAAGCAAATTGACAATAGTTGTGTTCACCTTTAAGATGTCAGTTGTCAGTGACTATATTTTAGAAAAAATTATAGTGAACAGCTATGCTTTCCTTCCTTAATATAAAGTAGTAATATCCAATGAAGGAACGTAGATGTGTTTACTTGAAACTATATGAACTGAAGCTGCGGCGTGGCGTTGAAAATATTATGGTTTGTCCGACAATAAGGTCACCGTGTCCTCCCTGGGATGCGTTCATGCAATTGTATCCGGTCAACTTTTTCCGCGCTGTTCGCTGTAAGCCGCCGCACTCCTCCAAACCTGACTGATGATATGAAGTGTACAGAAATCTTTCTTGGGACGTAGGATTTGATAATCAGCAACCGGACTTTACTCTGAATTATTAATCGTCATAGACTTGAACAATTTTTACTATATCTGTAACTGTATACTGGTTAAAACCGTCGTTGTATAAGCTCTTCATTCTCTGTAGCTAAAGGAAATATAATTTGCGGCGGAAAATTTAGAGCATTTTCCCCGATAAAGTGTCAACCATATGCTTGATGAACACCTCTGCTGCACGAGGATGTGAAACTGTGCATGTGTGCTACCAATTGCTGGTGTGATGTGGTCCCTGTTCAGCGATCTTTCCCAATCAATTACAGCGAGCAAATCCGTGAATAATTCTCGAAAAATATTTTTAAAAATCGACTGAAAGTCGTAAGTATCCCTCAAAAGTTGTAATAGAGCGGCCAGTGAACTTTAATGAACGATTTGCACGAGAAATAATTCGTCGTTTCGGGAAAAATGAAGTCTTTAAAAACTTAACACGAGTGTGAATGGCTTGCTGCAATTGTACGTATTAACGAAAATATATTTTGTATTCTCCCGAGCTCACTATCAGAAGTTATATATTGAAATTTTCTTCGAGAAAAAATGGCAACTATGTAGCCAGATGGTCTTGCAAAGGTTGAATATTAATATTGCAAAAAAAGTTTAACAATAATTTTTATAATTTTTTGATGCAAAACTTTTTGTCATAATTTCAGCACTTTTAACGACGTGCCCGTTTGGAATAGCTTCGTACAGAGAAATATCCGTGAGCTTATTTGTTCCTGGAATAGATGATGTTCGAAAACATTGCAGTGCGTCAGCCTAACAACAGCAGCGGGCGATAATCAGCACGTGAGGCCGCTAATCGCAATGAAGAATATTGCCAGACGTCCGCCTAACAACAGCAGCGGGCGATAATCAGCACGTGAGGCGACTGATCGCAGTGAAGTTCTCTTTAGAGATTAGCACGAGCGACACACGCGGGTAAAACTTCTCGGTGCCTGTGAAAAAGCTGGGCGCGCTTCACGACAGCGTCATGAGGAATTAGTCTTGAGATGATGCAAGCGGCGTACGAAAATACGACGAAAAAAGGAAAATAGATCCGCCGAGTAGAATTTGTGGTGAACAGCCCGAAAAAAATCACTCTCATCTGCAGAGGGTCCTAAGAAATTCCACTCGTAACTCGGCAGGGTTGTGGAACTAGCGGAGAAACGCGAGGTATATAATATTTGGAAGAAATTCAGTAACACGATATTTTTAAATCCTCAACGCCTTTGCTCATTTTCTTACTGTCAAACGCAGTAACTGTTACACACAAATAACTGTTTGGAAGCATTCATATTATGTTTAATAACGATTTAGTAAAATGAAAATCAGCAGTCAAACTTTGGATTGAGAGACATCATCATGCACCGTGATGGCAAGAACGTTCCCAAGATTTACTAAGTTCCCACACAATAGAACTTCAGAAGCTCAAACCTCGTCCAGCTCCCTTAATGAAGTTCGACGAGGTTTGAAGCTCAAGCCTAAAGCCATCAGCAAAGTTGCTTACGCTAAGTAACTTAGTCCTGCCCTTCTATGAACTCTTTAACTTAGTTATGAAATTAAAAGTTTAATAACACTATAAACTGGTATATCTCATTTCAAATTTTGAGGTTTTTTAAAAACCAAAAAATTGGGTACATATACATGGTATCTCAATGTAAGGTGACTTCATCCGATTGAATATCTTAACGAAATGTATCTGAAAATCGAAGGAGGCTTCTCCATCCATAAAGTAGCATGCATAAATAACAGCTAAGCGCCGAAGAAGCAAGAAATATGAAAGCGATGCAGGCTAGGTAACTTGCATTGGGAAATAACGGAAAGGCTGGGAATAATAAAAATCTCTGAAAATGAAAAGATAACTACTCTCGAATAAAACAACTTCAAAATGTTATTCCAAAGTTAGCTGCGCGATCCGACCTCCGTCTGCTTTAGTTGTATTTAAGATGTTTAATTTCATCACAGAAGGAAACCCAAGGTAAAGGAATATTTGTTTCTCTCCCTTCAATTCCACAGCCTCTGTCAAAATTTGAAATAAATGTCTTGCACAGCTTTGCGTAATAAGAACATCAATACATGATTAACTGATTTGATTAAACACAATGCTGTCAAAATTAGAAGAAATTTGTCCAATAAAGGAAGGGGATAAAGATGAATGAAGAACGAATTAAAAAAGAAAAACAGAAAAAACGAAGAAGTGAAGACAAGGGACGAAGTAATTAGGCCAAGGTGATATGGTGAAATGAATGCAGTCAAATTTTGGATGATTGCAACTGAAGTCATGTGTAGTGAAGTCAAGTTTTATTGGAATTGGATTAAAGTTGATGAATATCAGCTAAAGTTGGGAAGATCAATGAAGATAACTAATAAAACGATAATATTATGGGATGAAATGAAGCCAGAGATTGAAGTTATCAAGAAAAATATGTAGCAGCAAAGTCAAAGTATCAGGAACGGAAGTCAGAACTGGCTGGGAAGCAGTCGGAAGGAAGTAACCGGGAATCGGAAGTGAACAGGAACAGTCAGGAAGAGAGGTCGCTGAGCCGGCCAGCTGACGATCGCTCAGGGTGCCATCGCTTGAGCAGGAAAGACGCGCTGTAAGGGCCGGAGTAGAAGAGGATGTCGACAGAGTGGCTCCTGTGTGGTCGTCTGGGGAGCGTTTACACGAGCCTGCTCGCATTTTGCACGCTTCCATCCACCATCAAGACCTAGAACAGGTGCCTTCTCAAGCCCAGACATCATGGAGACAACAACACAAAAATGTGTCCTCGCATTTTAATATAGGACCATTTTTTTCAGCAAGCCATCGGAGGCGTATATAATACGTTCGTGCGTTATTGACGTGTTTGAATATATGGCGCAATGCTTTCGTATGCGCGGCATTGATAGTCGATCGGTACAAATTGGAAGCACGAGCGATTTATTTAGTCTATAAATTGTATTTTGACTAAGCTTCAAGTGAAGTTTCGCGCGGTGATAATTGGCGATGAGCTGCGCTAAGCCAGGATCTCATCGATCGCTGCATTCAGTGTGCACGGACCACATTCAATCCTATTGGAAAGAAGAAATTAATATATTAAATTGCTGATCTAATAAACCTTTTTAGTCAGAATGCAAACGAAAAGAATCGCATGCACTCGAACAAATCAATTTATTATGGGTACGGCATACAAATCATCCGGCAATTCAAGTAAAACGAACTTTCCTATAGTGTTAACTCACATCATATTTCCATCAAAAATTTTTTATGCCGCAATATCTTCCAGACTCATTATTGGAGACAAACTTTATCCTTCTATAATCGTCAGTTTCACACAGACGATATCATCTTGGACAATTCCTTTCATTACCAATTTCATTTCATTAGAAGATTATAAGAAGATTCAATTCAGAAGATTATAAGAAGATTCAAGATTCAATTCAGAAGATTATAAGAAGATTCAAGATTCAATTCGGAAGATTATAAGAAGATTCAAGATTCAATTAGAAGATTATAAATCAAGATACACGACACTTCCATAAAATGGGACGCGTGCAATGCCAAGGCGTCGTCTTTGGCCCGGCATGAGCGACAAAGGAGGCAGATAATGCCAGGCCTCACTTCTCTAATTGAATCTTAGGGGCTCACAGGTCGTGCTTTTACAGCCACTCGCCCTTCATGTCAATCTAATGAAGTCCCTGTGAGTGTTAATTGAGGAGCAAGAGAGTGAGGTCGTGTCAAGTCCGGCTTTTTATTTGAACATTATTAAGAAGACAGACACATTAGAAATGCACAGACGTAATTTTTCTTGTTGGAGAGATACATTAAAAATTTTGATAAATTGTAGCAAGAAATGGACAGAATTTTGAAGGAGTGAACAGTCAAATGAACAGTCAAATTATAAACTGATGAACAGATTGCAGTTAACAGATTCTGGTTGTTGGGAAGAATCGCAAGAAATTGTGTCACATTCGAATGATGAAAGCACTTCGTAAGTTATTACCAATGATAGATAATAAAAAGAATAAAGTCTATAAAAGAGTAAGTAAATTAAAGTAGCAAGCTCGATGAGCGTACATACTGTATATGCTTTATTTTGTATTATTTAAGTTAATTCGAGTTGCAGGTGATCGTGGTATACCGAACATAAGCAGTAAGCAGATATAGCAAAGCGAACTGATTAGTTACATTATTCATTATAAAGTACCCATTAATGTACTTACAATGTATTGCACGAGAATAGATAAAACTAATGTCGACAGACGAAAGTGAACCTTGAGCGAAAATGAAGATTTTCACATCAATACGAACTTCCAGATCGTATTATGGTCGTATGGAATAGATAAAACTAATGTCGACAGACGAAAGTGAACCTTGAGCGAAAATGAAGATTTTCACATCAATACGAACTTCCATGATCGTATTATGGTCGAACATGATTAGTCCTACAGATTAATGTTCTTACGAACAACAATTAAGAAGCCATTGAAACTTCAGTTTCAATGTGGACTGAACCAGTCAATATTGTTGAGTTATCCACACATGCAAAGGACGCTTAGCGATCAATAACAGATTGGCTTAAGCCTACGAGCTGAAAAAAAATTTAATGCGGTCGACCCAGCCTCCGATCCATGGCATTATGCACTGATTTATCAACAAATATTTTGGAATTATTCCTCCACAATTCAAGTTTGGGGAGAGTTACCAAGCGACCAGTGCAGGCGCGCAGGCGGTATGGATGAGGCAGATTTGGAGCTTAGAAAACTTCTATGAATTTCCCCGAATGGAAAAAGCTGCCTGGCAGCCGACGCCAAACTCTACTGGCATTTTCACGAATAATAAAAACTTATGATTATATATTATAAAGAAGGATTAGAGGACAGCAATACCGAAATTTATTGAATATAACTCGCATTTCGATCCTTTGCCATTAAAATATGCAAATTAGCAAACTTATATAAGGCAAGCTGAAGGCATTGTATTCGTTACAAAAAACATTGGAAGAGAAAAGACTTTAAAGACTTTAAATAAACGTACTTCATTGAACATATGTAAAGGCTAGTGGCACAGCAAAAATCTTAAAACAGCTTCGGGATCAATTGAAAGTTTGCCAATTATTATAAAACATGAACTCATAAACTAGTAAGAAATGAAGAGAAAAGTAGCATATAAGAAAATTCAATATTAGGAAAAAAATATTATTTGGATAAAATTTACTTTGCTTTTTATAACAAAATATTATAGATAGCAAATAATGGTTGATCCAAAACTTGAATATAATCCTTAGCGAATTATTCCCTTTATTTCTTCGTTTCTTTTTTTCGTTTTTCCCCTTCAAACAAGGACAAATTTTATTGAAATAAATTATCTGGCATATCTCCAACGGAAATATTCTGCCATCTGAATTGAAAGCCGCTATTTAACATTATTAAACGCAGTAACGGTCAACAAATTTTGCAGGCTTTTGAACACAACGACTTCGATGAAGTTCATATGACCCAGATCCAATATGGCGATGCATTAGGACCAAGCAATTAATTTAATTCCAACACTAATGGGTTCAAACTTAGGCAATTAATCCGCACCGGAGTCAGATAAAAATTTCTCATAATAAAGCAAGTCCGGGGCGCCCGATCGAGTAATCAATTCAAGGGCGACCGAACTGGAGGTTTTTTTGAACTGCAACTTAATGGAAGAATTGTTGGAGCTGAACTCTGGAAATGTGTGGAAATGTAGTGAAGCTTATGCTTCAATTAAATAATAGTGAGTAAAAGAGAGTGAACACGAAATTTGGAATATTTATATGTATGCATACATCGAAAACATTTACTAACTAGACCTATGACGTTAACCATGAGTCATCAGTTCAACATCATTAATGACGAATTATAGCTGTTTTAGTTTGTACGTATATGAAATACGGCATGAAAATTTAGTTACTAATTTTTCAGGACAATTTTGAAACAGGAAACACGCTAAAAATAATTGACTCAGATAAAAAAAATGTGCAATCCCTAAAATTATTCTTTACGAATTTCATACGTAACAAAAATCAATGAAAATATCGTAAGGGTAATGCAGTTAAATAATAATAATACGGTTAAAGAGACAGACAATTTGTTAAATGCCAGACTGAGGCAGCATAGAATTAATTGTCGTGTCATTCTGCAAAATCACGCCTAAACTAAAGCATGGATCTTATCTGATGCCAGAAATTGGTCGTTGCCTCCACAGAAAAATAGAAAAGTGTAAACAGAAGTCAGTCAAAATTGACATGAAATTTAAAAAAAGTAAAAAATGTTAATATTAGCCCACGTAAAAACATGTGCATTATAACAGGATCAGGGGCTGTCTTTAATTAACGTAAAAAGGCCATTGGGCCAAAAATTAAAATTGTAAAATTTAGGTTTATAAACAAAGCGTACCGACGAAACCGATAGCCAAGCAATGAACGTCGGAAGGTTTAATAAAAACAATCAAGTAAAGTTGAAAAATTTCTTAATTTTATCTTATTGTAGCCAACAATAAATACACCTCGATGGGATAAAATAAATTATGAGCGAAAATGACCGAGCAAACCAAAATATCGCCATAATTAAAAGTTTTTGGCAATAAACAAGAATAAGAGACAGCTGTGAGGAGGAGGCCGAGTGTAGCCAGGCAGGGGGCGCGAGATTCGTCGCTGGTGTCGGTGACAGAAGAGCGGCAATAAAGCGCATCTCGAGTCGCAGCTGTCACGCTCGCTGAGGCGGACACACGCTCTACATCAAATAAAAGTCTTCTTTGTTATCAGTAAAAATCAAATTAAAATGATAAAATCAATACACATATCTTGCCGAAACCATTAAAGCAAATGTGGGACATTAAGAATTCTGTTATAATTAATTTCAACTCGGCCATTTTCACTTCTAACTTACTGTTGGGTGCGCGTAGAGCGGTTCAAATCTCAATGAGAGAGTGTAGTAGTATGAATTGATTTTAAATCACTTGATGAATTGAACAATAATAGCAACGACTACGTAAATTTTTTCCAGCGAAAAGGTGGTATTCAGTTTTGAAAACTGTTTTATGTACTGCATGAGTTAGCTCGGTGGAGGTTGAGAGCGCGTCACACCTTGCATCCCTAATTTCAAAGCGCACAGCGAAGTTATGACAAGCGCCGACACTTGGCAGCGACTATAGCAACATTTCCTGACGGTAATCCTCTTAGAGGTGTTGTCAGTAGGGCTCTGAAGGATAACAAGTCTTCCTATGCATACACAATGCACTTATCCTTTGCTCCCCTCGGCGACACCGGGCAAATCAACTAGATTTATCAACCAGCGAAAGACACAGCATTTAGATTTAGATTAACGGCAGTTATTTTTATCGAGCACGTCAGGTGGATTTGGACATAGCTTAATTGTCATGACCCATCCGAAGCTTAAGACAACACAAGTTATGTATCCGCGTCTTTCTGGAGACAATTAACTTCTTATATCGGAAATGCTACGAAGACTGGCTAATGAAATACACCGATAATATGCGCAATGAAAACAACTTCTATTTTGTGCAGAACAGTCGTGACGTGGGACTACCTCGAGACCAGTAGTGAAAAACATAAAAACAATAAGTAAACAGAAAAGAGAAATGATGACGTCATAATATTAGCTCAAAAACAAGGTATTCATGTTGTTGACATAGTTGGGAGCAACCGATACTAGTTCAGTTGGAAGAGAAACTGAATATATTTTATATGTTCCTCACTTGTGATAGTTTCAGACTTTGTCAGAAGTTTTTTATTCAGAATATTCATGAATTTCGCTGGGAATTTCTCACACCAACTCTGTACATGTTACGGGAACTATAAAAATGCACATTCAAATGTGATTGTCGTCGATATTCACTACAACTGTCATTACTGTTAACTAAATAACTAACTTTTTATTTATAAGAATCAAAACAAAAAGTCTCGAGATGCACAATTACATATCGCGTAATTTCATGAAGCGATTCCAATTTCATTTGCAGAAAACGTCCCTCATATTTCCCGAATGTTCCGTAATTTTTACTAAAATTTACCAAGCTTGCCGTTTTGTAAAGCATGAGCATAATAATCTACCGCAGGAAACTGACATCATTTATGCATGGCGGGACAAAATATGCATTAAGATTAACTCGCCCTGTTTACCACGCGTGGCCAGGAGGCGTTTCTTATTATGAGGTGAACTTAGCGCATGAGCAATTTTCCGAGCTCATTCAAGAACTTCGTAGAGAGAATGATCAAAATATCTCTACTACTACTAGTCTTTTTCGATGCATAAAATTATGGATCGTTTGAAAGGCGCCATGCATGATGAACTTTCAAGATAATAATTTATAACATGTACACGTAAAAGTATCAATCAATTCTATTTTCCAAGTGATGATTGTATGACTTGAAATTTCAAATTTCTACAATTCATGTTCTGCGTAATATTATACATGATACCAAATAATATAAAATAAATATAATATAAAATGAATAAGAAAATGTATAAAATCATGCTTGAATTAATTCTATTCTATTTCATAACAACATTTTTTATTTATGTTTGAACACGACACACTAAAGTGACGAGCGACTCATCAACTGAGCTGCCACGCAGGCTTTCACTCAATCCAGCAGATCAATTATTTTTAAGCAGCTTAATACATTAATGCTTATCATTGTCAGCAGTAATAAAGTCAGCACAAGATCATCTCTGATGGTAGAGAGCTGCTCGTTAACATCTACAGCGAATGATGATCGTTCATCATCGCAACTTAAGTTACTAAACACCATTTTACTGCCACTACATCGCTTGCAGAGCGAGGCAATACAATATTCTTGCCTACATAAATACTCAGCAGGCGGAGAGCAACTAAAGTTATTAAACACCATTTTACTGCCAATACATTGCTTTAAGAGCGAGGCAACACAATATTCTTGCCTATATATAAATACTCAGCAGGCGCAGAGCAACTCAAAAATTTATTGCAGCGTCCGGTAGCAGCAGTACTAGTCCACAGCGCTGGCCCCCATCAGACCAGCAATAAGTGTAGATGCACACGACTGCTCCTAATCGCCGGCATCTGTCAGGACCCAAAGAAGCTCTACCGCTGACCACAGACATTTGTTTTGCAGCCTCGCAATTTAGCGATAGCCAGGGAAACATTGCACGGTATTTAATACTGGTGCCGGACTCTTACTGACCTGTGCTGAAAATATTCATTAAGAACCAGTAGAAATGAACCGAGCTTCTTCATCCGTTTCTTGCGTCATGAATTGCTTCTTGTCTGTGGCGCATTAAATTGAGAATAAATGTATCATCGAGCAATGCGATAAGTAAACAAAGCTGCATAGAAAACGTACATAAAGATATAAACGTTAACTTAAGAAGCTCCACCAAGCACGACACGAAGTAAATCGTTCAATAAAAAATTATCATGTTTACAAATTTTGAAGCGTTTTAAAAGATTAAAACGACATGAAAACTCTGTTATAAAAGGTTTTCAGAATTAACAGAGTGTGTGTAAATGACAAAGTAACAGAAGGAACACGGGATAGAGAGCAATAGAAAAACAAGCATTCATGAACCTTATAAATAACGTAACACACTACAGAAAAAAAACATGGGAATTTTTAACCAGCAGCGATCAGGCTCAAGAATAAATATCATTTCGAGGCAGGGCGCGTTCAAATATTCTCGAGGAATTGGGCGAGAAAGGGTTCTTTTGGGCCGCCCATACTTCAATATACGTCGATGGAAAAGAGCCTGTCAGGCAGGGGACTGACGCATGTGAGGCCAGGTAATTTCTTCTTTGAGAAACGAGAATAAATTTGAAAACGTCTCTTGGCGGTCGCCGAAAAAACTTTCAGAGGAAAGAATGAGTCACCGGGACGAAGAGAGTGAACAGGAAAGTCGCCAAGAACGAAGGCAGGAGCGGGATGGTTGCTTTGTTGAAGCTAAAGTAGTTCTTTGATATGCAAGAACACTATAGTTTTAAAATGTTTGAAATCTTGAATCTCCAGAACCATCACAGGCTGTATTGACCTAATCGTGTCTAGAGTGGGATATTCCGTTAGAATCTAACCGAATTCCGCTCAAATCACTGAACTGATTGATCTAACCGTTAGATCAGTCAGTTCAGTGATCAATCGGAATTAACGATAAACAGGATAAGCGTGGTTGCAGATCATATGTCAACGAACTATAACGCTGAGTAATAAAGACGACTAAAAAGGAGAAAATTAATTATAAGAGCATCTTGATAGCCACGTAGAATGAGCTTAATAAGAAAGTTTTTATGAGCAAATTTGCTTGAAGGATGAAAAAAAAAAGAAAATATTTGCGCGGCGTGGACGGAGCGTATCATGGGAGCGACTAATATGCTAATGTAATAAACCTCAATGAAGGAAATAACTGGCGCAATGTGTAAACTTGGGTGACTCGACGCGCGAAGAACCTCGCGCCGAAGACCAATTAGCAAGGACGCCTCAACCCTTTGCCGCCCTACACTCCCCCTATCACAGGTAGGAATACCACTGTGAATTGGAAGACAAACTTGTCCGTACGAGAAATTGAGGTCTTAGAGCGCCTAGCGTTCCGTTCAAATGAGGTGCCTCTTGAGCCATGCAGAATATCCGAGAAGCTAAAAAATTTTTAGGGTGCTTTGACTGCGTCTATTTCGGTAGTTGAATTAATGTAAAGTGTAAACCTATCGTTCAAAAATCCGATCCTTCCGAAAAAATCCTCCATTAGATGACCAGAACTGTGGAATGTATCTAGAGTAGTGCAAGCGATCCGAAGTGAAATTTGGTTTCAAAGAAAAAATTGTGAAAGTGCATTTTCAAATTCATAAAAAAACACACAGGAAAGAGAATGTAATTTTAATTCGGATCAGAGTAAGAACAATCTCATTTCCCTAATATATCAGATTTTTGACGATTATGATGAAAATCAAATCGAGACACGAAAGTCTTTCTCAAAGCCCACAATTTAGGGGTAGATCTTGATTGAAAGCGCTCAGGGCAATTTAATTAAAGAAGTGAGAGCTGACCTAAGTGTGTTTGCCAAGGGCAATATGTATTAATTTAAACGTAACGAAAACTTTAAAATCTCCGTAAATTTCAGATAACTATTTTTCGAAATGGCATTACGTCATGAAAAAATCAGAACCAGACTGACAGACAACGCAGAGTTCAGAAACCAATATACAAATTAACCCAAAAATTAGGCTGAAGAAGTATAAATTCAAGCAAATGATATGGTGTAAAATACTTGCCTACTGTGAACATTATGAATGCTACATAAATTGCTGAGGGACTATAAAAAAAGAAAAAAATATTATTTCTTTTCCTTTAGAAAAAATTCTAAAGGAACACATAACTCCGGACTAATTTTATTACTAAAATATTCTTCAAAATAGTAAGAAAATTTGAAAAGAAAAACATAAGCCACTCCATAATAGAGAAAAAATTAATGGCCCACTCTACAAGACATTTTAGAAAACGAAAGAATTTTGGCAGGAGAAAAATCTAAAAAAATGAAAAAATAGAGAGAGCAATTTGCGAAGCTAATTTAGCCAAGGCGTTTCAATCGCAGAGCGGCCGATGTGAAGATAAATTCAGCTGTCTCGTCTGAGCAACAGCGAGGGTTTAACGGCCCTTATGGATGGTGATGAGCGCTGAAGACTCCTTGAGCCTTATACCTTGCTTAGAATCTTGCCTGGCGCATCAGAGCCGGCCGCCTCAATTCGGTCCATCGACGATAGGCCAACCGAAACTTTTTTCAAATAAGATTAGGAGATTTTAATATTTTAGGATGAAATTATTAATAATTTTTTTCTAAGCGATCGCTTGCAGAATACATAAAAGATACTGCTGGTTCGGTGCAACTCTAGATGCATATTTTTTCACTGACCAATTTTGCCGTTATCTCTCAAACATGAGATTTCAAAAAATAAAAATAAATAAAAATAAAAAAAACATGAGATTTCAAAAAAAATTTTCATCAAAAAATAATCAAATATAACACGGACTGATTCAAAACTATTTTTCAAAAGCACAATTAGTGTCTAAGTTCGATTCCTGCATCAAGCTAATTACTTAACACTTTGACCGCATCGTGCGCCATATGTGGTACACGCGTTGAAATTTACAGTATCCCTTAAAAATAGTGTTTCCACTTACTCAATCAATTTTTCATCAAAACAAACTTCTAGTATTGAATAAAATGAAGAGGTATTAGTTAACTAAAGGAATGAGTCATGAGTTATGATGTCAAGAGGAATGTCAAGAGGAATGAGTTAACTAAAAATTTAAAATTTGAAGTAAATCAGAAAAATAGACCCATTTTCCTGCTCATTCGCATTCAAAAATGAAAAACTCAAATTATCCCAATCATCAGTTCAATTTATACTGTAAGATTACTCGGAAAGTCTGAAATTGAAGCTCGATAATCACTGATGGTGTATGGCTGCACAGGAGTCACTTCAATCATTAACTTCACGAGTTTTAGTAGGAGCTGATCACTGTTTATCCATATAATTTTCGCAGAGTTCACGCTCAACACCTAAAACAATTTTAATTTTCATTGCATTTCAGTTAACAAAATTCATAAAACCTTAAATTCAATCAGTAGCTTCGAGAGTTTCATCACAAGATCAATTAGCATCCCAATGTAAAGTACGTAAATGTAAAGCATTTACCCAGAGTCCTGACGATGCAAGTGTGAGCGGCATGCAGCAGAGAGGAGGTCATGTTCTCTACAATGAGCAGCGATAACCATTAGACCGTCGCTAATGTGTGTCATCTCAACTCGGGAAAACATCAACTGCCAGACAACGCAGAGTTCAGAAAGAAAGTTACACAGCTTTAGAGTGACTTGATGCGACTGCTGGAACCAAGCTTTGAAAATTAAAATTGGTAGAATTAATGGAAACTTAGATTTAAATTGGTAGGCTTGTCTCTGTAGGCTTGAACTTTTGTTAGGTTTATGTGAGCGCGACGTCTGTCTATACAAGGACGCTAAAATTCGCGCCTGGACTGAATTAAAGCAATTATGGATGATCAATAAAAAAATTATAACAATGAAACCAAATCTTCATATCATCTATAAATATTCCAAAACCTAATCACGTAAAATTTCCAAAACCATTCGCTATAGCTCAATTACGAACGTCCGTCATTTTTCTGAAAATTCTAATCACGGAGCATATGGCGGCCAGTACCGTCTAAAGCCCCGTATGGTCATCAGTCTAAAAGCAAAAAATTGTCCCCCGTGTAACAGGGACAAATTTTGCGCACGTATGATGGGATCGACGGCATAATTTAGCCGGTGATCAGAGGCGCTTATTAACGGCCTCGTGTTTATGCAAACGAAGCCCCGAACATCGGCCCGCGAGCTTTAATTAGTGGCCAGTATGGGAGGCGAGCGTTACTGATCAAAGCTGTGCTATGAGAAGTTTAGCTAACCATCATTTTATACATGGAGGATTTATTTTGAAAGATCCATTGCTAATAATTAAAATGGATGCCTATCGAGAAAATGAACAATAACATTGATAAGTTTACATGGTAATACTTTTCAAAACAGATAACACTTTGTGACCTGAAACGAGAAAAAAATCGGAAACTTTCTTATAACTTAAGTTGCTTAATTCATTAACAAATATTTTCTAAGTAGTTCGGCATTGCCATTAAGCCAAACTGAGGGCAGCACAAGGAACTACGTATAAAAATTTTCTAATAAAATAATGATTTGACAAAGCACAATACGAGTATTTGGAACATTACTTCAACAACACACACTGTATTTAGTACATTACTTCAACAATGGATGAGGCTAAAAATGATGTCAGCCAACTAAAAAATTAAAAACAACTTGCGACATTAGCAGCATCAGCAACATCCCCGGCATCAATTACAGCATCAGCAATATTCCTTGTATCACTAGCAGCATCAGCAACATCACTTGCACCACTAGCAGCATAAGCAACATCCCATGCACCACTAGCAGCATCAACAACAACACTTGCATCACCACCAGCATCAGCAACATCTCTAGCAGCATCGCAGTCCCAGATGAGGATGTCGAGAGCATGTAGCTCTCGCGTGTACATGCGAGGTAGCGGTGTCGTGACAGCTACAGCCTGACTGGCTGTCATTGGTGATACAGGCGCGCGCGATAAGATCACGAGGCTGGAATGGCACGATGGGTGAGCAGCAACAGCGAGGCTATGCATTATGACGGTCAGTAACATCGAGCAACACAATACAATATTGCCTTTTGACTCTACCAACGCAGTCAGGTTTGCAATCCGAAAAATATTGAGAGATCATCTGTTTGTTTCGTGTTGCTAATTCTAATTATTTTTGCTTTATCAGTATTAGTGTACAAATTAATTGTCCTAAATACTTGTTTATCCGTTTTGGTATCATGTGCGGACATGAAAAATTAATATCGTTCAGTATACCAACATGAAACACTAAACGTTGTTAAAGGAAAAATTTTGTTCATGTGACTTATGCAAACAAAAAACAAGTCTTCGTTTGGACAGATTCGAGTATCTGCGAAGGTAGACTGGAGTCTCGTTGCGTTTCCACTTATATCTAATGAAAAGCATATTCTAACATTGAAAATAATGTTTATTCTTTTCAAAATTATATTCTAATAATATTTATGAAATATTATAACAAAACTGAGATAAAATTACCAAATAACTGTCCTTTGTCAATGTTATACTCTCAATGCTCAAGTCTCAACTATTCGTTCTTTTATTAATAATCTTGTATGATTAAATAAAAATGTATTCCCATAACTGAGAAGAAATTTTTCACGTGAGTCGCATAATTTCATGGGCCCATAAGGCTTAATATAATTTTTTTTATAATTGCGTAGGGCATAACTTGACGGGCATATACATCGATATCATCGCTTCATTAACTCTAGTTTCTGACGAGTCAACAAACTTTCGACAAACGCGAAGAAAAAGAAATCAATCATTAAATGAGATAAAAGTTGCACAAGTTAAGATGAATTTTATTACTCCGTTATTCCAAGAATTAGAGTTGGCATCCACAAGGCGAGAGGTGCACGTCTTTCGGGCGTCCGTAGCAGATCCGGTCTCCATAGTAGCGGATCCGGTCTCCGTAGTAGCGGATCCGGTCTATATAGTAGCGGATCCGGTCTCCATAAGTAGCAGATCCGGTCTCCGTAGTAGCGGATCCGGTCTTCGTAGTACCAGATCCGGTCTCCGTAGTAGCAGACCCGGTCTCCGTAGTAGCAGATCCGGTCTCCGTAGTAGCAGATCCTTCCGTAATTGCGGATCCGGTCTCCGTAGTAGCAGATCCGGTCTCCGTAATTGCGGATCCGGTCTCTGTAGAAGCAGATCCGGCATCCGTAGTAGCAGATCCGGTCTCCGTAGTGGCGGATTTCCAACAAATACATTCAAGCGCGGACAGGAACAACAACAGCTCCTGAGCGTGGCACAGCATCCAAACATTATTATAGCGACCAGCGTGCGGTTGGCAGGCCGTGATTTGCAGCACCAATGCAGTTTATAAGCACAAACTCTGGACAATTCGGCCTAGGGATGCAGCTGCATGCAGGGCCTTCATATATAACGGGAGCTCTTATTTGATAAACTGATATTGGATTATAAATATAAGAGTTCATATATGCCTATAGCTGAGGTAATATAAAATAATGTACGAGCCCTGACATAACGGTAGCGGACTTAAATTACTATATTCATAAAATAGAAATGACCTTATATATGATTCTTATATAATTAGTCCTACTCAAATGACCTCATATAACATACTTATATCATTAATTCTGTTCAAATGACAATATTTCAGATAATTATTTCATTAGTTCTGCTCAAATCGCAAGTTTAGCAGGAATTCAAAAGAAAATGAAAGAATATGCCAAGTAAATTACACCATATCTTCATTGAAAGCTTTTCGGACACGAGCTCCATCAATCGTACAAAAATTTGCATAGAATACATGAACAATCAGAAGTAAAAATGTAATTATACACTAGCAAGATGAAAGCTAAGTTGAGATAAAGACAACGGATTTTAAAACCCATCGATTCACAATTTCAAGAAGTTAAGAGCTGTGCGCGTCATTAAGACAAGGTTCCCACATATATATATGCAGTGATTTTAAAATCCTCAAATTCAAGCCATCCGAGATGGAAGCGAGTATCTTGAAGTCAATCATCGACAGAGTCTGGCCGGACAGTTCAGCATGAATGCACTCAGCTGAATGAGAAGGTTTGGAAATTACTGTTATTTTATTGTATAGAACTCATTTAACAGATGATGGAGCTGGTCTCTGAAACGTTTTCAAGGAAGATATGGTACGTATACTTGGCGTTTTCTTTGCCTTCAAATTCTTTGAGAAAGGATCTTATAGTATAACGAACATTTCAAAGTCGCATAAGAAGATAAATTATTGCCATAGTTTTTTACACAGCGTTAAAATTTTTATAAAAGAAAATTGTTCTTTATGTATAGGCAAGAAAGACCGGTAAAGAGAGTAAAATAATTAAGGAAGCCACTTAACATGCAAAATTTATGCTTTCATCACAAGAATTTTCTTGGCTGAACGCGATTGATTGATACACATCCTATTTCTCTCCAGACTCCTGGTAATGGGGCGAAACAAGGGAACATCTTACAGAGACTTGATTTAATAAAACTATCACTACACAATTAATCTCATATAGAGTGAATGCAATCAGGCTTACAGAGACTCGATTTAAAGCTATCAACTATCTAATAGACCTCTTATAGAGTGAACAAAAACAGATGTCTCACACTTCAAGTAAAGACTGTGACCCCAACTTCAATACTCACGATTCATCTCTAAAGCCCTCACCACAGACGTCAACGTCTGAACTCTCACCTGAAACAGAAAAGGAAACAATAGATGAGGAGAGCAAATCCAAAACTCATTCTGTTGTACAATTTTAAGGAAAATTTATCTAATTATTCGTCTAGTATAAATATCAATGTGTGAATGTTGACAAGTAACTAATGCTTCAAATGAACTGTTCTTAAATGTGATCGATTCCAAAATCCAAATACTATTTCAGTCCAAATATTCCCAATACTATTTCAGTGAGTGTAATTGAATACAATATTGGGTTGATGCGATAGGTCGCGCTGTTAGTCTTGAGCATTCGCGGTCAAAGGTCCAAGCTCGGAACCAGAACCTAAATAATGTACACAAGTCATGACCAACAGCAACAAAGATTATAATTAGTAATTAGAATCAGAACACTACGTACGTTATCGAGTAATATAAATTATGATTTCAAAACTGCACCCAGATATCATATACATATTTCATATCACTTAACATTAAAACAATATTTAGCTTTAGTTAACATGACAAATTGATCAATTCGGAATGTGATATTCATATTGAAAATTATTCACTCTGGCAGTCCGATTTCCCCAACGCCAGAAAAATGGAAACCTCTCTCTTTCGAGAGTGAAAAAGTTGATTTGATAACTAACATTATGCGATATATTTTACATAACTGAAATTATGTTTTTCATAATATCAGACAATTATTTTAGCCGAGACAGTGATTTTAGCCGGAACCCGTTTCGAAGCTTGCATGGTCGTCGCATTATGAATTTATTTGATGTTGCTTTCAAAATCTTATTTATCGGCCAGCACTTTAAGCAAAACCCCAACGTTTGCTCTGCGAAGGCACTTGCAGCAACTTATATGAACAGGTCGAATCTTATATTCAATGTCAGGAACAATTCATTCGCATATTTATCAAATAAGTTGTGACATCAAAAATTTATATACCCGTATAAATACGAGTTCTAAAATTAATTTTTCGCGTGTCTCAAATACTAATTGTAGTGGATGACTCATTCAAAAATTATTCGTTTTTCCCCATACATCATGTACAACATCGTCATTAATTTAATTAACCCCACAAAAATAAAGTATTTTAATGAGATTTGCTAAATAAAACAAATTTAATAAAGTGATAGTCAATAATTACAAAATTAAAAACAAGGAAACAGAGTCGAAATTAGCGCGAGTATCAAGGTCTTGAGGATATTTTATGATTGAAGACTCGAGATTCGAGGTTAGACGGCTCTGCACTGCAGCAAGGTTGAGATTACCGAGGGAAAAGTGAAACTATTGAAAACTAAAATCCAAAAACACCAAGCACAAATCACTAAGATACTCTATCTCTGTGTATTTTCTCTAACATTTTGAAACCTAACCCATCGCAGACACCGATAGCTCTCGAGTCTCGACAGTAAGGGGTCCGAGAAAAGTTTGTGCAACCCATCGCATTTTATGGCTCATGCTTGCTCCATTTCTGGCAGATGTGTCTCCAAGTTCAACACTTTGGTGATAAAAAGTGCCGCAAAGACAAAGATCTTCAGCAGGCAACCTCCTGATGTCGATGTTCACAAGAGGCAGAGAGAGAGAAGAACGGGCAGTTAGAGCTGGGCAACACTGCCCCCAACTCAGATTGCGGACCCAAACAACTCCCAAACACAAATTGACAAGATGCCTCGTGCGGAAAATGAGCGAGTTTCTTTAACTTGCTCCGATTTGGAGGCGCTCGAAGCAGATGGACTCGGCCAAACAAACTCCATTGCACTCGTAGAAAATCTGGAGAAAAAACTATTGAAGTTTCCCCGACGAAAGGTTGATGGCTGACCACCTCTTGGGCATCGAAAAAAAAGGTTCTATCAAAAATAGAGGTATTCAAAACTTCAAAGTGTGTGAATTATCAAACTTTGCATAGAAATTGATAGCGTAGTATCGGATGACCGGTAAAAATAATGATCCCATTAACAATAAAAAAATAGCGCATATGACGCTGCACTACATGAAGTGATTTAGCGAGCGAGATGATCGCGCATTAGATAATGGAAAATAAATACAGCGAGTACATTTTTCGACGATTTAAAACGATATAAATTTATTCACAGTAATGAAGATTAAGTAATTAATATCTATACCTGAAAGAAATTCATTAAGACACGTAGAATAAAAATACTAATATATCTAAGCGCAGCTTAGACTGTACAGTCCATGAACAGTTTATTCAAAGACAACAATCTTAGCGTCGCAGAAGAGTCTAGCGAAATATGGAGGGTATGAGAGTTGAGGAAGCAAATAACAATAATTTTAGTGTCACAAGCCTGATGTGCTTTCTGACTTCTCAATACAACGTCAACGCTGGACGCAGGAAGTGAAAGCACTGAAGTTATGAGTTTAGTTAAAATTGCAGGAAGTCAAGGGTCTTAAAGACGACAATACCGAGGACTTCCAGGTCGTTTGCAATGCTTCACGAGCAAGGAAGCCGCCGTCGAAGAGGAAGTCAACGAGGTACTTCAATACAGGAAGGACAACAGGGAAAAACGATTGGGTTCACAATATAAATTAAATACAAGATGTTAAAGCTTTTGACTAGTGGAAACATGGTTATTGGTCAGTTAAATATTCGGTGTAACGTCCGTAGACTTAATCCCGACAGGTTGCCAACTTCAAACACAATCTCCATGTTGCACCAACTAATGGATCTTGTGATGACTACATAAAATATGTTGCTTTAAGTGGCCTATGGAAGTTATGGAACTACACGAGTACCAGGACAACTGTGCGATGTCGAAAAGGCAGTAACGCAGAGAATTCTTAGGAAAAACACAGAAGCCATCATTTTATTGATGGGTTAAGTCTGAAGCCTGCTTTTGCGTTTTTTCTGCGCTAATGTCAGAATTAGTCTCACTTTTTATCACCTTAGAAATTTTATAGGAAGAACTCTTGTTTCCAAAGCACATATTTGAACACTGAAAGCATAAATGTATGTTCTTCATAAATTAAGAGACTTTGACTAACAATAGAAGGATATAAGGGCAAGAAATGAGAGGCAATGCTCATCGAATACATGTTTCATATAGCATATACCCGCTGGAATCATAATCATTTACAAATTATGTAGATAAACAGTAAAAACATTCCAGATGGAGACAGATACATAGAATGCATTATGGGGACTACCCTAATAAATTGACAATATTTACGGGCCCACCTCAAACATGACTCGTGCTGTCAATTTGCCGTGTTTGGAGACTAGCGTGGAGCCTAAATTCCTTCCTTTAATTAATTACTTAGTGCTGTTGCTTTAAAAATTCTGAAGTTATCATGTGAAGTTTATTAAACAATCAATCAGAAAATTCATATTGACGGAATCCAGTACTCCTTTCGTTTTCTCAGTGAATAAAAGTAGATTACGATTCAAAAATAGATTACATTTACGTATGAAAATAAAAAAATAGGTCACATTTATGTAAGCGCGCCAAGAATCCCATTTAAGATTCAGTTATCTGAAAAATATCATTATCCAATCAACTTCTTTAAAACATGAACCCAATAAACTGAAATCGGGATATAAACTTAGGCCTGACGAGATGGGTCCTAAAGTTGCGGCAGGCAGAGGTGTGTCAGGTGCCAGAGTTTGGCTAAGGAGCGTAAGGCGAGCAGTGACGTGAGAGGCCACGTCATCCACGGATGATGGAGGGAGCCTCGCACGCCTTAAACGACGGCACATCAACGCGTAAATGAGCGACGAACAAGGGGAGATCGTCGCACTCCGGTGACGGAGTCCGAGACCTGCTTGATATTTAGTGGGGAAAATCAGCACTGCTCAAATGTTCCGTTCATAGAATTTCTAAGTGAGTTAGATTACGTATTGGTTTCATTTGAACTTATTAACAGAATATATGAAAAAAAACGTTAATTTTTGCTGCAGACTTATTGTGAGGAATGATTGTTAAGATTTGTGCGCGTGATCAATGAACGTAGGCACATCAAAAGCCATCCATTTGTCCGGCCGCGGTTTTCTTCTTTGTTCAACTGTTCATGTCCGTTGAAACGTTGCGCTTGTCATCATATCTCGGTATTCTGTCAATAATTATCAAGTACGCATTTAAAACTCGTTAGTGCAATAAAGACACAATAACTGATAAAAATGTCTTGATTGACGATTGAGCATCTGTATTTGTCATCCTAAAGGTGCACTACATTGTAAATAGTATTTCTTAGGTGTAACCGTTTTCAAAGCAGGAAAAAACGAGTCACAATTATCCCCCCGCCAAAAAAATGAGTATAGAAATCTGCTAGCTTTTGTATAAATAAAATACAAATTTAAGTGCGAAGAAAAGTTTTCGGGAATCAAGAATTTCTAATAGGAATGCAGACAAAAGATGCCTTTAGGCTCACAGTTTCTACTCAGAGAAATTCACGCGAGCGTTGCTCGGCGTCGCCACACAAATCAGTGTCGAAAATTCGCGTCACGACCGAGAAGGCCGAAGACAAACGAAGTGATCCGGGCGCTCGATGTGTGAGATCTCCTAGCGCCCGCCAGGCCATCTCCTCACTAAATGCCAATAATCCTTTAGCTGCATTCACGGACACTGCCAATGGAGGGGAGCGCCCACGAGAATTAATTAAAGACACACACACGTCCGCGCCAGATGATGGATAAAACTTTACCAAATGATGATGATGGCGGCAGCACGAAAAGAAATATAATACGAGGAGAGGAGCTGGCGTCGGTCGGAATATTGCGGATCTTTGCTGTGTAATCTAACCGCGCAACTTTTCAGGTCAACTTGACTATAAATTTCCGGTTCATTTCAAAATCTAAAAAAATGTTCGTCAATTTTATCACGAGAAAAATTGCTTCAACACAATGCGCTTGAAAATAAAATAAAAGATTACAATAACGGAAATAATTCCTAAAATACAAATTAAGACCATCACGATTCATTTTCATACGCCCATCTTGACCCATAGTATATAGGCATTACAGGACTCTAAACAACATTACACTCTCTGTACTAGTAAAAATCGAAAATAAAAAAAAAATCACAAAGCATATTGAAACAAATAAATAGATATTTTCCTAAAGAGCTCTGACGCTCCTACAAAAATATTAAGCTTAAGGTATTCGTTCATTTACTCTAGCTTACTAACTATAAAAGTAGCATCACTGTACATCAGTTATCAGCAATCGTGTTAACAATTTATCTGGAGGCCATAAACAAGCGAATAATAATTTTTGTGCAGGACTTTATCTTCGTCAGCTCGGTGATATGAAAATTTCGAACAAGAACTAATTGTCACTACATCATGAGAGCATCGTGGTTACGATTGTAATGGAAGTTAAGTAACTATATGGTTGAACTCCTCAACAGAATCATTGTAAGCGCAGATGAATAACATATTTTTGATGATCTAGTACATGTATTACTTAATGATCTTATAGACATTTTCCTACATCATAAAATGGATCATCGCGCTGAATTAAACAAATGATAAATCATAGAGTGATTCCGTACAAAATTAACAAAATATGAAACTAACCAATATTTTATTTTTAATATCAGAACTGAATTTCAGCACCTTCAGACGAACGCTCGTGTTATCTAAGCAGTAAAACTACAGCCACGATATTACAGTCGGAGTAGAATAATTGTAACAGATATCTCACTGGCCACCACAGAGCGAGTCATGACGAAAAGTAGACCGTGCCAGGGAGAAATATGGTAGCTATAACGCGTGCAGCTTTCATGACATTGATCGTGTGCCCGTGTTGCGACCTGTGAGGTCTGCAGCATTGCCGCTGACTGTCGCTGGTGTAGCGGCGCTCGAATGGCGGGGTCCACTGACTACCGCTGGTGTAGCGGCGCTCGAACGGCGGGGTCCACTGGTTGCCGCTGGTGTAGGGGCGCTCGAACGGTGGGGTCCACTGGCTGCCGCTGGTGTAGGGGCGCTCGAAAGGAGGGGTCCACTGACAGTCGCTTGTGTAGGGGCGCTCGAACGGCGGGGTCCACTGACTCCACTGACAGTCGCTGGTGTAGGGGCGCTCGAACGGCGGGGTCCACTGACAGTCGCTGGTGTAGGGGCGCTCGAATGGCGGGGTCCACTGACTGTCGCTGGTGTAGGGGCGCTCGAACGGCGGGGTCCGCTGACTGCCGCTGGTGTAGGGGCGCTCGAACGGCGGGGTCCGCTGACTGACGCTGGTGTAGCGGCGCTCGAACGGCGGGGTCCACTGACTGCCGCTGGTGTAGGGACGCTCGAATGGCGGGGTCCGCTGACTGACGCTGGTGTAGGGGCGCTCGAACGGCGGGGTCCGCTAACTGTCACTGGTGTAGCGGCGCTCGAACGGCGGGGTCCGCTGACTGACGCTGGTGAAGGGACGCTCGAACGACGGGGTCCGCTGACTGACGCTGGTGTAGGGGCGCTCGAACGGAGGGGTCCACTGGCTGCCGCTGGTGTAGGGGCGCTCGAACGGCGGGGTCCACTGACTGCCGCTGGTGTAGGGGCGCTCGATCGGCGGGGTCCACTGACTGCCGCTGGTGTAAGGGCGCTCGAAAGGTTGGGTCCACTGACAGCCGCTGGTGTAGGGGCGCTCGAACGGCGGGGTCCACTGACTGCCGCTGGTGTAGGGGCGCTCGAAAGGAGGGGTCCACTGACAGTCGCTTTTCGAACGGCGGGGTCCACTGACTGCCGCTGGTGTAGGGGCGCTCGAACGGCGGGGTCCACTGACTGCCGCTGGTGTAGCGGCGCTCGAACGGCGGGGTCCACTGACTGCCGCTGGTGTAGGGGCGCTCGAACGGCGGGGTCCACTGACTGCTGCTGGTGTAGCGGCGCTCGAATGGCGGGGTCCACTGACTGCCGCGCTGGTGTAGCGAGGATCGAATTTTGACATTAATGCGTGAATCTCACAGAACATTTTTATTATCAGATGGACTAACGCAGAAGAAAGTTCTAAGAGGCATCTAGAATTCAAGGTCACATTTCTATAAAGAAGAAATTCCAGGTATCAGTGATTTTTAAATAAGGCGCATTGTCTATTTGGCGGATTTCAAAGGCCTGGAAGCAACGAGAAACAATGCGTCAGAAGTCTATCTTTTGGTGAAAAAATTCTGAAGACGTATGACCAAAGTAGAGTAAAGAATGGAGGAGAAATTAGTTCTGAATTTTCAAAAGCATTTACATGTATACGCTTTTTCTTGAATAGAAAAATATGAAAGGGGGAACATAACATCGGAAACGAACAGCAGGCGAACAAACGTGTGTGTGTGTAGTGACTGCAAATGTGTTAACTGATAAATTGAATGCTATAAAAGTGTCAGCAAAGATTTATTAAATTGAATGCTTTACAAATGCATGATTGCTACCATAAATATTACAAAGTTACAAGTCAATATTTTCAAGCTGATTACAAAAATAATCCGAAGTGTAGGCCGAGCTAAAGAAAATCGACGTCATTTTTATTTTTAATAAATTGAATTTCCATCCTCGCCAAGAATATTCATCAGGAAGATTTCCGAAAGACGAAATTTAGAGACAAGGGATGCCCATAATTTGCTAATTCAGAAGCTTTTCTCTGCAGCATAAAGAGTTGAGGCAATCAGGCTAAGTGAACATCGAAGAGCGAGAACAGCTTCAGCTCAAGCCAATATTAAGTCGCCAAGCTCCGGCGAGTTTCGAAGCGTGAGTGTAGTGATGCGCGAGACAGGCATGAGAGGAAAACAAAATTGGGAATGATATCAACCGTAAAATTTATTAATCAAGTCTGAGTGACAAGTTCAATACGAGAATGCGTTCTATCACTGAATTCTACACTCCCTATAACGCAGTCTGTGTCAAGGAAAGGATCAAAGAACATCCGGTTTGAGGGCTCTAGCAGAATTACTTGGCGCAGTTCTCATAAAGTCGTCATGGAACAATGAAGAAAGTGTCTGTGATGGAATACCTCGTCCATCATGGCTGTGATGGAGAGCACATTTCTATTCTCAGGGCTGTTGTCAACATGAAACGGGTTCCGCATTGCATTTAATTTGCGAATTTCTGAGGAAGACAATAAGAATAGGTTGCTTTTGTTTCGAAATGTGCCATTGATGAGATGAATTTCGTTTGTATTGACGGAATTGGAGTGTTTATGACCTTTCCTCAAATGAGTAAACTAAGATCAACCAACCTGGCCAACCATCATTTAATTATGGTCTATATAATGCCCTTTTCATGAGACATACCTATTTCAAGAAAATATTAAGGAACATGAGACGTAAATTTAAATCCACACGAGTCAATCACGAAATTTTATGAAAAATAAAATTTTCATTCAGCATTCCAATCTCTAAAAACTCTTTATTACAATAATAAGAAAATTAACGGTTCGTCGGTCACTACGTTCGCCGGTTTGAGTGAGGTCCAGATGGGGAATCACAAGGCTGTTCAAAGTGCTGGAATTCTCAGCTATATTCAAACGATAATAATCTTGTTCGCGAATTATAATATAACTGTTCTCCCCAAGCTTCTTTTCCAAATTTTACACGGCTCATAAATAACCTTCCTATCGCCACAATTGCAGACGAATAAATAAAGGTTGAGAGGTCATTAAGATAAATTAGACAATTGGCGGCAATTTACTGCGGTCAAATAAGTTGCCGACGATTGAGGGGCATTGCATCAAAGGTTCCCTATCAAGTAATTAACTGGCCGGCCCCAATTAACAGTAAAGTAGAAGAGCTGTTAAAGAGGTAGAGAATGGCGAGATTATTTTCAAGAGTGAGGGAAGTAGACTAATCTCGATAAACTAAGTAGACTAGACTATACTACTAGACTATAATAGACTATAGTAGACTATAAACTGAAGTAGACTAATCTCAAAGTCCTTAATACTTGTCCCGCACGCTATGTACTCTACATTCACCGTCGGCTGGTCGATAGGAGAGCTACTTTCGCATGCCTGATCCAGCGCGCGTGATGTGCGTGAAGCTAAAGGCCGTATCATCCAGTCGGTGGTCACTGATTTATTACTGTAAAGTATTGTAACACAGTTTTTATATCACACTTCACTCACTCTGTTTATTTTATGACTTCTACCATCTGCAATATAGACAGCGTGCGAAGTTGAGGTGAAAAGATAGTGCCATGTCTAGAGGTCATCAATGTCTGCATATGTTGTCGTAGCCAGAATTATTTCGCTACTACTGGGCAAGTGTTGTGTGTACAGGCTTGTGATGGACGGTGAATTTGAGTTAAGGAGGAATGCAACCATCAATTTTAATTAAAATTAATCTTCTTTCGAGTTAAAAATATCACGCAAAGTTGAGTGAAGCACAAAATATGCATGCAAAACGAGTGCGAATCAAACATTCGTAACTTGTGCATAAGTCGTTAGCAAGGGACAGCTCATTACGTTGTGGATCACCGAGTGGCGCATCAGTAACTTAAAATGCAACAATCGTAACAACTAAAATGGAACTCAATGCAGTAACAACTGAGACACTTTCACATGGCAAGAAATTTATTTGTTATTTTTCAAATATTACTAATCAAACAACCCATGACAAAAGCCTGCTGACGTTCTAGTAATTAAATAGGTCATATAGGAGAATGCGAAAGTCCTTGTGATATAATCAAATATGTCATATAGGAGTACGCGGGAGTCCTAGTAATCAACTAGGTAGTATAGGCGTATGCGGGAGTCCTAGTAATCAAACAGGTAATATAGGAGATGCAGAAGTCCTAGTAATCAACTAGGCAATAAAGGCGTATGCAGAATTCCTATTAATCAAATAGGTAATATAGGCGTATACAGAAGTCCTAGTAATCAAATAGGTAATATAGGCGTATGCGGGAGTCCTAGTGATCAAATAGGTAATATAGGCGTATGCGGGACTCCTAGTAATTAAATAGGTAATATAGGAGATGCAGAAGTCCTAGTGATCAAATAGGTAATATAGGCGTATGCGGGAGTCCTAGTAATCAAATAGGTAATATAGGAGATGCAGAAGTCCTAGTAATCAAACAGATCATAGGAGCATGAAGACATGTGCCGTGTTTGCCAGCCAGAAGAAGAACCAATGAGATGCAGCGCTTGACACCCTCCCTCTCCTCGGGCGGCCAAGGAAGCAAGTTTCAATTAGGCTCGGAATATCGTCGGCGATTGCGACGACTATCGGCAAAGTTCTTAGCAATCGTACGGAGGGGACGAGCTCACACGATGCGCTTCCGTGTTCGTCGAAACTTAAATTGAACTAGAAATTAATTCACGAGAATTAATTGAATTTGAGAAAATAAATTAAAAATATTATTTTTATAAAGTATGCGCGAACATTTCTGATGAGAGAATTAGTAAGAAAATGTATTGGAAATTGTTAACATGAAATTTAAAATGTTTAAAAATGGGAATGTATTAATAACAAGTGAGTTATAAACTTTGATGCAACTTTTTTTTTTGTTGCGTGATTATCTTTGAAATTTTTTTAAGTTCAAGAAAAGATTGATAACGATTTGTTAAAGAAAAAAAAATGTTGTGGTAATAAATGATCAAAACTCCTCGAAGGATTTAACATTAGTGACTTTTCTGTGTGACGCTATAATTCGCATTGCAATTCATATATTTAATATTTAAAGATTAATAAATAGCATAAATGTTGAGGAGATGAAAATTTCTCTTTTGAAACATCACGATTCAAGAAGCGGGTAACCAACGCAATTAATACTTTCCATTCAAAAAAGTTTTCAACCTCTTTTTAACATCTCAATCAGTCTCCTGATTTTTTATTTTATGTTATCTGCTACGTTGGTTTTTACCTCGCACATTAACGAATACTAAAGCCTGAAGGCCACAGTCGTTAAATATTCCCATTTGTCATCAGTAGAGATAATTTTTATCCCTGTAGGGATAATTTTTGTCATCAGTAGGGATAATTTTTTTATTTTCTAATTTATGGGAAAAAGGCACGAATTTGCTCGCCATGTCCGTCCGTCCGTCCGTGACTTCACGTTTTCGTCGACGAGAAAATGCGCTCTTTGTCACTCACTGCAGTGAGTACTGAGTTATATTTTTTATTTATTTGATCGCTTTAACATAAAAAGCATAAAACACGATAATTATGGACTACTTGACAAGTGCCACAACAGTACAGTCGAAAAAAAAAGAAGAAACAAACGAGCGGTGAGGCAGTGAAGAGGCCCGGAGTCTACTTGGCTAATATGCCTCATAAAGCAGCAGCTGTGAGGGGAGCTACAGAGCCTATCTATATAAGCCAGTCTACACCTATAGGACGTTAGATTCAGCGTTGATATCAAGAGAAGAATTATGGACCAGCAACACAACATTCACATGGCTGGTTATCGGCAAACAGAATAATCTTATATGATAAATGGTCAATGACTGTAAAGGACTTTCTTGTTGCCTAGTCCTTTGGAAACGTTTACCGAACTATTCAAAGACGCGCCATCATAGCAGGATAAAAAAACGAGTGTTCCATGATGTACGGTTTCTAGAAAGAAAATGACCAATATACATAGGATAAATATACAAGAAAAAGGATATGCTAATTACATGAAATATTATATGAAGCAAGATAAGACAATAATTAAGCAGGATAATCAATAATACACGAAAACAAACGATAAATCGAACGAACCGAATAGCTTGTTTCCCCTGGTAGTGCAGGAATCCGTAATCAAGGGCTAACAATGAATGCTGTGACGCTGGTGAAATCAACTGCGTCGAGTAGGCTAATTTTATTGCTACAAGTTTCAGAAAAAAGGAAAATGGCGGCTACAATGACCGCTAAATAGTTTTCACAAAAGTTAAAGTATCTCACAGCGGTTCAACAAAAATATAGTTTTAATTTAAACGGAAGATTAACCTAAAATATCATTACATGACCAATATCACTTAAACCCTAACTCCTGCACTAATTAATTTAGATTTAATTGCAAAACAAATAATGCACCAAAATAGGATACACAATGCAGTCGAGGTACAGGCATCCTTGTGTAGTCGAGCCCTCGTAACCTGTTACTGCAGAAGGACTTCTAACGACATCTCAGCAGGATGATACAACAGAAAAAACGGCTAAACTTCGCACAGTTTTGCTGAGTGAGCCTAAATTATGACGCCTGCGAGTGTCATTAAGGCAAACTTTGCACCAATCACTTCAGTTGGCGGCCAAAACTTGACTTGAGACAAAGATTGTCCTTCAGAACCTCCAAGAGTCGAGAGGAATGAGCACGAGGACGCCACTGCAAATTAAACTCGTTCAGGAAGCTAGGATTGCCATTTTCCGAGGCTGATTATGTCATGATAAATTCTACAGAACTCACAAGCTCGACGAAAATCCCGATGGTCTAAAGACCGCAGTTCTTGGAGAAAATGTCAGGAGGTTAATGGTAATGCATGAGAACAAATATAATTGAAGTAAAATGCGTAACGCACTATAATAATTACGCACTATATAATAATAATAGCGTCAAGCTTACATCAACTAAAAGGAGTTCAGTAAAAATTGTAACAAAGATCAAAAAAATTACTTCTGTTTGAGCTTGCAAATTAAAAAATACTATTAAATTATTTCAAAGAGCTAGCTTATCGAAATAAAAAATGGCCACATGGCAAAGACAGCCTTTTCAGTAAACTTCAAGACGAAGAATTCATTAAAGAATGAAACGGTTGCTGTGTTCTCAAACGAAACATGTCCTTAATAATTACTTTCCAGTAATGCAAGGAATTTTTCAAGTTCATGAAACTTGATTTAACCGACGGATGTAGGGACCAAACCATAATCAAAGTGCAGAATAATAATGACCTCCATAGAGAAGAAGAACATTTTTACAATTTTCCACATCACCGGGCTTATAGAAGCCTGTTACACGCTCGACCGTGCCTAGACGTTATAGTGACTGCATGAGGTGTCTTAACCACCGCATTGTGCTCGCCAAAGCGCATGCATCACACGAATCTACAACAAAAGCCTATTGTGGGCTGCGATGAACTGAACGAACTGAACCTTTTATTGTAAACTCCTAGCCCGTAAAACGAGCAGGTTTATAAACATCAAGGAGAAAGGAACGTAATACTTTCCATAAACCATGACCACGCAATTTTGTTCACTGGTACAAAAAGAATGAGTGGATCTTGTTTATTCTGGATGTCAGAGGGAGCATTACCATATAAAAACGATCAGGTCGGCGAAGGAAATAACATATTGTATGTGAAACGATGTAGATTTGTAAGTAAATCTAACACTAGACTTGATCCGTTTTATAACTGTATCGGTATCAGTTCATAGGTGTTCAATGCACATCTTATGCAGATTTTAAAGCATGCATACTATATAATTAAAGCATATATACACGATTCAAAAAAGCTCACAACATTTCACCAAAGTTGCGTTCGTATTACGTAGTCATGACGCTCAAACCTTCTGTCACAATATTTATAAAAAAAAAACGAAATAAATTACTGTCAAATGATGAAAAACATGTACAGTAAAATGAAAACTCCAGTTGATCGTCGAGTTATTTTTATGGCTTTAAACTAAATTGAGATTGCAGTGATTAATTATGATGTGAGTTGGTGAACCAAAGTCAACTGCTCAAGAATGGTTTGAAAAATGATCAGCATTAAATGCGCTCAACAATGAACTACCGAGTGTAGCTGGGTGTCCACCAGAAATAACATCAAAATGTTTTATAATGACAGGAAAGTCAAGAATTTCCGTTCCACCATACAGCTTGATTATCATAAGATGCAGAATATTTCTGAATCTTTTTTTTTTTTGCAAGCTCAGATGTAACTTTGTGCCCTCACAAGCCACAAACATCACTTAAAGAAATACCTTATAAGAGCAACGCTGGTCGCTTTTAATAAGAGCCGCTCAGCAAAGAGCAGCTGCAGCCTCCCCTGGCGGCAGCAATAAAAGCTCAGTTATAATTTGGACGGCAGTAAAACTCTGTCCCCTGTTATCTGTCATAAACAGCGCACAAAATTAAAGGCACGCCATTTAATGGCACTGACGACTGACGCCATCAAAAGACGGAAAATACGAGCAGGCCAACAAAACTGGGACCTCGAGTATGGCGGCTTTGAGGTTCCAACAAATTCCACCGTCCCAAGGCTGTATTGCCGTATGTTGTGCTATTAATCCCCCTGATGTTTTTAGTGGATGCTGGTGCGTCGAGCAAATATTTATGTAATGTATTCAGTGATATTGTATGTATCGTCGTGCATGCATAACATGCAATTCTTGCAGCAAGCAAATTTGTGGCGAGCAAACATGCATGTTAAGCATTGTCTTGATAGAATGTTGGTGCGTTAAGCAAATATTACATATCCTGTCTTCGTCGAATGTTCAGTGTTTACTAAAACATGTCTCATGATGGTATCTAAACATCGGCAAATCGGTAGCTATACATCGACGTTTGTGCATGTCTCAACGTTCGCCTAAGAAACAAAACCAAAGTGCATAAATTTTCGCCATTGTTGCTATGCACTGCCATCTTTAAAAGAAGTCAACGAACGGACTGTTCGAAGTATCAACAACATGAATGACTATAATTAGCACGGAGCTTTACTCAGAGGGAACTCTAGTAGTCCAGCTCCTATAAACGATATTTTATATGAAAATAGGAAGTCATTGCTCCACACGTACACAAGGCAATTCAGTAAAACTCGAGCCAATGCAGGAAATGTTGACAGAGTAATGCACGTTCAGCAAACCATTAATTAAGACCACATCCGTCAAGCATGTAACCGAGTTCTGCACGAGTGCATCGGTTATCAATTATTGGCATTGTGTAATTTTTTTCAGTACAGCTTTATCCGAAACCGAAATTATTATCAGTTATTTATTTTTTTTCTCATATACTAAACTATCCTAATTACTCAAGTCACTCATCCGAAAGTTTTGAATCAAGACCCTAAGTTATGAATCGCGTTTCAGAATCGTGAATTCGAATTTTTTATATAATAATTATTTTTATAGCAATCACTTATTCTAATAATATTATTTTTAACTTTCACATCCATTGGAATATCGGTTCGCTTTTGTTTTGTGAAATCGGTACAGAAAAGTGATCACGTGCTTCATTATTCAGCAGTAGGTGGATGAATAATTTATAGACAAGGTCCCCGACATCATTAGTCATCGAGGGCTGAGGTACTTCAGCTTTAAACGATACGTCGGTAGGAGATCCTCCGGTGCAGAGTCAATATCGTCCGAGCAGAGAGTGAAAAACAATGATACACATTACACGGTGTTTCAGTAAGAAGGGATAGACCGGGATACGGTCTATCTTACTATGAGATTTATCTTATAGGATGAAAAGAGGTAATTTCATATATATTTCTTGGAGTAATCTTGCTTGTAAAAAAAGTCAGGATGGGATGACTTTATCAGGGTGGGATGATGTATAGTTAAAAAAGTATTGGAGTATTAAAATAAATTGCAGATTTAGTTACAGATTCAAGACCATCTAAGTAAGAAAATAGATGCATGGCTCCAGATCATGGACCACTAGCGAATTAGAATTGACCCATAGTTAACGGGTCAAGATCATCTAATAACAAAAAGAGGTCCATCGGTTCAGTTGCTGTGCCATCTGAGAATGAAAATAGCTTTATTGGAACAGTGTATATATAGACCATCTATATATAACAAGGAAGAGGTACATAGGAACAGACTCGCCTTAGTGAAAGAAGGACTACTTATTATATACTCAAACCTTGCACGGCATCACCTAAGGTTATAATAGTGAAGACATATTACGTAGTTCAGCAGGTGAATAGATGATTGAGTTCACCAGGTGAATAGATGATGGTAAAAATTAGATTGAGATTAATTATAGCGCAAATAGATGACAACGTAAATAATAAGAATTAAAATCGAGGGACGATTAATTTACCATTCCACAGAAATCGATTGAAAGAAGGAAAAATTTCTAATATTAAAATAAAAACTTCGTAAGTAAAAAAGTAAAAAACTTTGATCAAAATTCGTCTACCTGACGACCAATTATCCATGCATGGATCAATGACATGCAGGTTCAGTAATAAGTAGTTCTTGCTACGTCAGACTGCCTTACAAATGACGAGCCAACTCACTACTAAGTTATGCCATATTTACTGCTCCAGTTTCCGAAACTTGACGAATAGTTTGCTGCCGTCACCACAGAAACGTGGAAATTCTCTACGGATGGCCAAACAGAAGACTGAGTCTAAATTAGGTAGCAGATGCCGCAAGATCTCGTCTGGAATTGTGACTAATTGGAGCGGGGAAGACAAAACTTTCTTCCCGATTTGGTGTCTCTCCTTAATGAGGAAGGATGGGCTCAGGGCGGTACACAGACCATACAACGCTTCAGGGCAATTCAGTATATTGCTTTCTTTCTGAGTCATATTTTGTAATAAACTTTATAGATTATTTCTAAAGTTATGTTACTGTTATGTTAGTAAACTCGGAGGTAATGTTAACTTAAAATAAAGATAGTAATTTGAATAAGAATCATTACGTTTATAAAACAATACAAGTATGTAGATAGGTTTTGAAATGGGTACTAAGTTAGGAAAGCAGTGAATAGGATTTTATAAAGAACGTAGTCACCAGCGATGCTTCGTAAATTGCTGGATTGCGAGAAAAACATTGCTCAGAATTGCTTTGGGTTTGTTGACGGTCGCGTAAATTTAAATAAATAAAACTCCCCCTTATCACTTTAAAAGGATCAAATAACATATAATTTATCCCATTCGAGATTGAAACTGCGATCTGATGAGGGGATAACAATGTCACGATGTAAATAGATAAGCTCAGATTATAAAAATAAAATTTCGATTTCAAAATAATTCGATGAAATGAAAAACTACGCCAGAAACGGAACATTGTACGTATGTACAATTTAAAGTAATTATAGAGAAAGTAATGGAAATTTGAAGTTGTATATTCGACATTTATAGAAATTTCTTGATTAATCTTAAAAGATTATTCACATGCACATAATATTATATCTGACGACTAAAATTTTATTGTACATTCCGAGGTCAGAGTCTAATAATTGCAACTGGGAATATATAAATTGTGACAGAACAAAGAAAACGAACTATATACGAGTATCTTTTTCTACGTCTAAGTATCATGCAAATTAGACAGAAATAACAAAAAATCTTCTCATTTCCACTTAACAACTTAGAAAACTTAGAAATTACATAAACGACTCATAGAATTAGATAATCATAAAATGGCTAACATATCAAAATAAAGCGACGCTGTTTACTTTCGTTTGATTTGAATAAAGCTGAAGTGAATAAACTTAGCGCTGGGAACGAAGTAAAAGGCTAAAGAGACTAATAATTTTTCTAGATAATATAAAATATAAATATAATAATTCAATGTTGTTTATTATCGTTTCCAACCATAAGTGCAGTTGAGATTGCCAAGATAAACTACTATCTTCTAGTGGCGTCAATTTTAAGAAAACGAAATTGCAAGAAACAATTGTGGGACTTCAATCAATTTCAGACCGTCAAAAATATGAAAGATAAATTCACATAACAGGTTTATAAAACAGCCTCAGCTATTATGGGTGTTTGACCCAAGAAGCTGCTGCCATATTATATATAGCTAATAGCACTCACGAAAATTCGATGCCATATGAAGAATTTCAGGCCTAGCGTGAATAATTACGTATCGCAGACGCGGCCTAATCTGGCCAATGCCTATAACAGGAGCGAGCAAATATACTAGACGGGAATACTGGTAATAGGCAAAGAATCGCCGGATCGAAACGTCGACTAGGGTCTTATTTAGCCGAAGCTTCTCGGCAGATAGAAACCAGGCGCTCCAAATTAACTTACAAGATCTCTCGGAATAGCAGAAGGAGGCCCTTTTTCGAGCACATCTGCAAAGAAATGAGGGCGCGAGTGGAGAGGATCTGGTGCTTTGATGTTCCCACTCTGCTCTTAATGACGGAACTTCTTCCTTACTTCAGTGATGGAGGAAATGAGCCGCTCACCACTGTCGCCTCAGCGTTCTCTACGCGACCACGCTTCACGCAAACCGACACGCTTCAGGTGCATGTGGCGACACTTCAGAGCAAACCGACACTCTTCAGGTACATGTGGCGACACTTCAGAGCAAACCGACACGCTTCAGTTGCCTGTGGCGACCCTTAAGTTGTACCTAAGCACTTCAGATACATGACGCGACACTTTAGAGCAAACCGACACGTTTCACGTGCAGATTGAAACTCAATCTACTCGACAGGATAGATCCAACAACGAATCAGTCATACAAATTGTTTATTTGCAAATGCAATAACCACTCGGCTAATTGCAGAAAATCTTCGGGCTTTTCAGGAAAAAACTACCTACGAAATTGGGAGCCGAACGTCCATTTACTAATTTCATAAACAACGTCGGGGGTTTGGTGAAAACAATCAGTGAAGCCTCCGACCATGAACACCGAGCCATATGCTTGCCATTTAGGTTAGCTAATATTGCAATGCGGGAGGAAAATGTACCCCAATGATGACAATAACTGCCGTGATTAGATTTTCCAGTCAAGTTCACGCTAATAGGAAAACTTGATGCACAATACAAAGCTTTTTAGCGTGCATGCCATCCTGGCATGTTCGAGCTTCTGGCGGTGGCGGCATGCAGACGCAATTTTGTATTTTGTATATGCAAGTATACATGCAAATATAAATTAACTGTTCATTATAAGTGTGATAATGTAGCAAGTTCTTCTAATTAAAGCTTCCTATATATGGGGAAAACAACAATGTTTTCATTTTTGTCTAGTTAAAGTATAATGAAGTTTTCGAATATTTCCACAACTTTTCAGCACGATTGAAGGAAGAAAACAGGGTAATACGGTTCTTAACATCAATGTTAAGTACTTTTATGAAACAAACATATTTTTCGGAGAGAGAAACCCTTCGCGAACGGATGACTGAAATCTCCGACATGTATCATGCGGTACTTAAACACGAAGATCTTGATGAACCAATGCAGCGACGGCTACATGAATGTGAACGGCATATGCACGGCCGGCGCTCACCATGCAGTCTCTGCCTACGCACCATCAATGGTCTGTCTGCTGCGATCATGTCATCCGAAAGTGGTAGTGGTGGTAGAGGAGATGGTGCTGGTGTTAATGATAGGCGCTATTGATGGTGTTACTAGTAGAGGAGCTGATGCTAGGGGGGCTGATGGTGGAGCTGGTGCTGGTAATTCTGCTGGTGGTAGAGGAGCTGGTGGTGATGGCAGACCGGCTATCGTATCAAAATCACTACCATCAACACCGCAGTAATCAACATCCTCTAGAATCACAATCAATAAGACTAGCATCGGAACCAGCAAGCTAGATGTTAATATAGTTTGGTTTGATGGAAAATTAATGACGAAGTAAGCAACCATCTCATCAGGGAGAAGAGCAGCAGGAGGGAGGAGAGCAACAGGAGGAAGAAGAGCAGCAGGAGGGAGAAGAGCAGCAGGAGGGAGAAGAGCAGCAGGAGGGAGAAGAGCAGCAGGAGGGAGAAGAGCAACAGGAGGAGGGAGAAGAGCAGCGTGGGGGAGAGGCCACAGCTCCTCAATTATTCCTCACGAGGTGGTTACGAAGGGCGAACTGCGGCTGCGGTGCCCCTGAGAGTGCAGGCCTGACGCGACCCAAGTCAGGATTTCCGGCACCTGCCATTCCTCACGTCACGTGGTCCGAATACTCAATTGCTCATACCATAACAAATAAAAGAGAGTTTATCAAGTAATATTCAGCGTTCGAATTCACATTGATAAAAAGCATACATTTATTTTTCGTGGGAAATACCTTATATGTAATTAAATATCATAAAATTCCCTTATAATTGAAGCCATCGTGGAGACATTTTGAGCGATTTCAGCTATTAAGATGCAGAATGTGCTTCGTGCATCTAAGCCTGACCAAGGGTAAGATTTCTCATAATGTTGGCCGACCTACGCAAGAGATTTACGCCGAAATAAAACCAACATCATAACTATGTTGGACCACAGAAATTAATGTCTTGTATCGTTAACATTCTAGTAAATTTCGCAGTGTAATTCGATTTAAACCATGGTGTAAAATCAAAGGCTACAAATATAATTTGCTGAAAATAAATAAATTAAATATTGTACAAAATTTTGGAAAATATTGAAAAAATCAAAGTTATGAATATGAAATTGTTCCATCTATAAGATTTTTTTATGGCACTCTACGCTGCTTAGCAGTGCCTTGCACTAAAATCCAAGCTGGCCCGAAAAATTGAGTGCAACGCTGAAGGATTCCAGCCCGGAATTAAAAGATAGTCAGCACGGCGGCGGCTGCGCTCTCATCAATCTACGGAAATAAACATCCGTCAGAGCAGGCGCTGCGCTACACATGGAATGGGTCACGGCCACTGGCGCCCTCAAGGACGCGGTCCTCTGGGAGGCACTTGTATCCCTTACGCCACCAGCAGGAGTAGGAACCAAAGCAGATGTAATAACTGCAACAGCCGCAGCCGCAACTACAATATAATCACCGACAACAGTGGGGAAATTTGGTAACCTTTAGGAAGCAGCATTTTTAACGTGAACAGCTATCAGGACACCAGCAGCAGCCGTCGTTCCAAAAAGAGTCCTAAAATTACGCTCAGATGTTGCCGACGAAATAACAGCTTTTGTTGTAAGCATAGATTTACTACGTGAACATTAATTTATAGCGTCATAGATTCGTTTTAGTTCACAATATGACCAAAACAGAGAAAATTGAAACGCGAAGTGAGGTGAGTTTATGGTATGTACGAATGTCAGTAAACGATCGAAACACATCTGAAATATACGACGATGATAAAGAACTTGTTAAATTGTTGAGTAGATATGGGATGATAGAGGGTAGTAGGCAATAGTGGCGGTATGAAGTGCAGAGATGTTGCAGTGCAGACAAGTTTACTACGGCTGTAAGCTTATTGCGGTTTTCACTAATTAATCTATTACTGGGTAGCGTACGTACTCGCTATATATAAGGATGAAATAAAATGAGGAAACTTGCAGAGTGATACGATTCTCTCCTGAAAATCCGAAAACGGATCAAAGTTTTTTCACATACCAATCCAAATTGATAGTTGTCATTCGAAACAAATAACAAAACTATTTAAATCCTTTTTGCTGCAAAAAAAATGTATCGAAGACTAGATAATCGGCTTTCCACACATAGAAACCCGCTAAAAAATCTGTCACAATTCTCACGCAAACTCTACGGTTCTTTCACAGCTAAACCCGTGAGGCTCGCATCGCGGCGCGAGGAGGCTTAGGCGCCGCGAAAGGACCTCTGAGCAGCAGCTAATCTGCACCCAGAGCTCCGCACCTCAACTAATGCCAGATTACATGACGCTCGCCACAACAAAAATTCTGGCGGTTGAGTTCAGGTGCCAACTTATCTTGGTCTTGGAGCGAACAAAATACGCTGACAAGTTAAAAAATAACGATAATTGTTAAAATAACGATAATTGTTAAAATAGCGATAATTGTTAAAATAGCGATAATTGTTAATTGTTAAAATAACAATAATTGTCAAAATTTGACACTTCAGGTGCCAATTTATCTTGGTTTCAAAGAGAACAAAATACGCTGACAAGTTAAAAAAAATAACGATAACTGTTAAAATTCGACACTTCAGGTGCCAATTTATCTTGGTCTTGAGGAGAACAAAATACGCTGATAAGTTAAAAAAATAACGATGATTGTTAAAATAGCGATAATTGTTAATTGTTAAAATAACAATAATTGTTAAAATTCGACACTTCAGGTGCCAATTTATCTTGGTTTCGAAGGGAACAAAATACGCTGACAAATTAAAAAATAACGATAATTGTTAAGATTAAAAATATGAATTAAATTTGCTCAGAGATGGTGTAATATGGAAGCGGTGATATTGAAATTCAAGCACTATTAGTAATTATTATTTTTTGGTCTGGATCCTCAGTCACTTTTGACATCACTTCGGTTATGCATGCTTGGTATATTGGCATTCAGGATTCCACTCCAGATGTATTTTGATTCTAAATGCGTAAGTTTTGCATATTTTTGTGATAATCACGTTGATTCGCTGCAATTTATTTATTATCACTACTCCGAAATATGTAATAATTTGTATGTTTTTAAAGAAGCTTCGAATGTAAGAAAATGAATGAAAGAATCCGAAGCTAAGAAGCTAAGGATTCTGTTCAATGAAATATTGATTTAATGGTAGGAGTTCAGAGTGGTTTTTAAAGTGAACGAGACAATGAGAAGAAAACTTATATTTTGAATCTAAACTTCGTGTTGTATTATGATCAGAATGAAATAGAATATTATCGTATTCAGTTCTATTCTTCTTGTCCTCCAATGGGTTAATGAGTTGAATGAAAAGACAGGGGACAATAAGGGATTTATATTTTCTATTTATTCAATGAATGATCTCTGACAATGGGATGCACAAACTTTTCCAGATGGACTGCACCGATGCTGTAATCAATTTTATCTTTTTGTACTTTCATTTGATGACTGATATCCTAAAAATATTGGGACAATCATTATAATTCGTATCTATGTATACACAGTACTTTTTGTGTCGGCATCATACCCAGATTTGATTTTTATCGCTGGCAAAATCGTGAGGTTGTAGCAAAATGTGTGAAAAAAAAGGTTAGAATCAAAATTTATTTCTTTAAAATTTATGAAGTTGAATTTCTATAGATTTTTATAGATAATTTCCGATATTTCCAATATCACTTCACCCTTTGATTTTCGGAATACCTCATGACTTCAAGCAAACATCCAGGTAATATACAGAAAAGAAAGAAATGTATTATGGATACGCGCTTGAATCGCCTACATATTCTTTTAAAGTCCAAGTCCCCACACACAAAACAAACAAACACACATAAAACTTTCCAAAATAATCATCGTGTGCACCAGATCGTGTATATCATACTTTCGAGATTGAAACATTTTGGTTTATTTTATCTTTCAAAAATCGCTTCGGATAAGAAGCTGCTGCAGAAGCCGTATTTGCGATGTAATAAGCTGATGGATCGGATGAGGCATGGCAAGAGAAGCTTGCTTTGCATAGCTGCTGTGCCTGAAGCAAGGCTTTGCAGTAGCAGAGCAAATGCTCTTCAAATAGCAATACCGTGTCGGAAACCATATACCATAGCTGAACCATGTCGGAAAGGTAAAGGGTCTTTCTGTAGACCTTTCCCTGTCGGACAGGGAAAGGTCTATAACCAACAGTACAAGAGTTCTAGCAAAAGCTGAAACTTATTTCACCAATAAAAACCATGACACACTTTGGAAGCACAAAATAACTCATATGAGATTTTAGTCCCAGACTAAAGTAAATCGCAACCGCTGTGTAGTTTCACCATCGAGCACAAGACAGCGACCGTCACGAGTCGTGCTTAAATAGTGTCACCATCGAGCCCGAGACAGCGACCGTCACGAGTCGTGCTTAAATAGTGTCACCATCGAGCACGAGACAGCGACCGTCACGAGTCGTGCTTAAATAGTGTCACCATCGAGCACGAGACAGCGACCGTCACGAGACGTTCTTAAATAGTGTCACACCGAAAGCATTGGCATGCAGTGGTCGTTGGCGCGGTGAGTGATGGAGTGAACGATGTTATCGACCAGAAGCAGCGAACAGCTTTCATGCACGCAATCGCAGCGAAGTAATGAAGACCACGAGATATGCCACAGCTCCAAATAAGCCAGTCCATTACTCGGACGCTCCTGACAACTCGCACAGTAATTGAAATCTAAGATTCATTGCTTTTATCACAAAGTGAAACACTTGCATTGTATAAAACAGTTATGTAATAGTCTACGTCTTATTTCATAGTCTACAAAAAAATTGGCGGGTTTTTTAGAATTATTGACTTATTAACTTTCGGTCAGTCTTTCTTTTGAGTAAATAATGTGTTTTCTCAAGCGTTAATAGGGATAATTTTATTTTGAAATTTGCGCAAGATGAGAACACAAAATACTGTTACACATTTTACATGCCAAACTTCAAAACATTTAAAAGGTCTGCTTATACTGAATATGTTGCATTCGTACGGTATTAAAATCTTTCGAACAACTTCCGTAGACTTGAGACGCCGAATAAATACGCAGGTAGAGTTGACTCTGAAGAGGTTCATCTAAATAAATACTTATAATTCGAAAAAACCGAATGGTACACTGAAAATGTATCCATTGGTCCTTAACAAAATGTTAATTGTTGATAACACTCATTGAAATATAATTTAAATAGATTAATGTAATAATTTAAATATATAAAAATACATCTTCACAAAATTTTACTTACGCAAAAATTTTGGAAGCTATACGTGACATAGCGTCGCGTTAACACAGATACGTTCGACACGCATGTAAAATCTATGGGTACAGGAGTGAGGCATCACAGCGCAGGCGTGGAGTTAACGTAGATACGTTAGACACGCAAGCCATCTCGTGCGGTGTCGACATACACTACGTCGTCAGCGGTTCTGTCAGAGATAGCGATACAACCTGAAAACCAACCTTGCCGAATATGTACCTTTTTGGCTTGACACGTAGCAACGAAGGAGATAACGTTTAACATACAAAAGAATGTTACTTCTTTACACGTAGGTTGTATGGGTATTACTACACAAGTTTCCGTCAATATATGAATCCAACGTGAAATGGAGTCGTCGAAATTTTAGTGAAATAAAGAATTTTCTTTCTTTCTTATCACCTGTGTATGCTTTAATCTAATCTAATCAATGAATAATTCTTTGAATCGACTGCAGTCATTTTGTGTTTATTTTGGAATTATTTCGTGTTTATGATGGAATTATTTTGTGTTTACAATGAAATTATTTTTTGTTTATACTTTTTTAATTATTCATTTAGATTGAATTGAATTACTGAAAACTGAACCGTATATATACTGAACTGACACATACGTTTATGAAATTTGCTTGATTATTGCATTTATTTAAATTTAAGACATTTGACAATTGTAAATCAGATATATAAAGCTTTAACTTGTTAATTTGTTGTAATGTACACTTAAGTCTGAAACATCAGTGTTGCTGAAAAACCTCACACCATTCCAGAGCAGAGGAAATTGAAGTAAAGAATAAAATCAGGTTTTATGAAACATTTAGAGTTTTGTTTATGGCGATTTAAAATTGGGACGTAATGATTATTATTATTACCCCAATTTATAAATTATTTTCTCAAGATGGTAACTTCAAATAATAGGAGAGCCATTATCCGTTTGCATAAATCAAAATAGAGTAAAATAGAGTAAGCAGCTAGGATATTGCTCAAAAAAGGTTAGCAAACGTTGGAACTGTTCAAAGAATCCACAAATCCTGGGAAGAAACTGGACCTTCATCAGCAAAGAAAGGTAGAGGAAGGCCAAAAGTCTCCAGTGATCGGTAAGATCGTCCTCTTATCCGTTTTTTCAGTGCTCATCTACCTTTCAGGAAGACTGCAAAGAAACCTCTATTGAACAAGAAAATCATAAATGACAGTATTGCTTTTTGCAGGAAGTACAGGGAATGGACCGCTGAACAGTGCATGGGGCAGCGCGATATTCTCAGATGAAGCGCCATTCAGGTTGTTTGGCACTTCTGGGAAAGTCCTTGTCAGGAGTATGACAGGTGAGAGCTTCATGCCGGAATGTCTTGCGCCCACGGTGAAGGATCCAGGTACTGTCCATGTTTGGGGCTGCTTCTCAGTTCAAGGAAAAGGATCTCCTTCGCACAAATATTGCAATGAATTCAGTTTGGTGCGAAGAAGTTTTGATAGAAGAATTGATTCTCTCAATGGACAACTAGTTTCCTGATCAAAATTTCATTTTCCAGCACGAAGGAGCTCCTTGTCATAGAGTCGGTGCTATCAAAAGGCCTCTTAAAGATTTTGGCATTGAAGATTCGACAACATGGCCTAGCAATTCTCTAGATTGCACCGAATCGAAAATTTATGGGCCATTCTCAAAAAGTGCATAAACAAAAGTCAACCAATTTCTACAATGGACTTACGAGAATTGATTTTGCATGAATTGAACTCGATTGATATAAACAACATTCAGAATTTGATTTCTAGCGTGCCTATGTAATAATAGTCAACACTGCATATATGAATAGAGAAATCTGGCCTATTTTAAATTTTTCGCGTGGGATTTCTTTCTTATTAATGTTTTCTTTTCTGCTCAAGTTAAAAAATACAGATTTAACGTATTCTGATTTTACTTTAGACCTCATAATTGAATAATTAAAAAAATATCGCTTGCGACAAAAGTTTTGGCCACGGCCTCTTTACAAGTAGGTAGTATGGGTGTAGTCAGAACATCGAGTCTAAAAGGAAATCGAAACCATGTTACCTTAATCAAAATTGATATTAACTAATTGCTAGGAAAATTTCGAATTTATAAACATTACGAGTGCTCTTTACCATACAATTCAATTGAGATGAATAATTAATTAAGTTAGTGTAAACACAAAATAATTCGTATGAAAACTCAAAACTACAGTCGAATTAAAGAATTATTTATTGATGTGATTAGTGTAAAGTATACACAGGTACTAAGGATAAAACTTAATTCTTCATTTCACTAGAATTTTGACGGCTTCATTTCACGAGATTCCTATAGTGATAAATGCTTGCTGATTTAGACCAAGCGATACATAAAAAAAACGTAATTAGACCATCATTTGTAGGAAAGAAGGTCAATTCACGCATTAATAATCTATGGTAATTAAGCGAAACGCGCGCTGCAAAATATCACCCATTGATGTCAATAGCGTACCGCACACTGCCACGTAGATCTTTTAGACAACTAATTCTAATTTCGTCATTTATTATTATTTTTTTGATGGTCATGTAGAAAGAAAACTGCAAAGAAATTAGTACATCTCTGAATATGTGCAATTTGTTTCTCTAAATCTTTCTTAATAGATCATGGAAAGAACTACAGCAACTAGATCATGTATTTGAGATATGAGTTTTATTCCGCGCTTTGGCTACGTTGTGGTGCGTTGACAGGCGGGCGGCGCACCGGTTGTGGTGCGTTGACAGGCGGGCGGCGCACCGGTTGTGGTGCGTTGACAGGCGGGCGGCGCTGTTGACAGGCGGGCGGTGCACCGGTTGTGGTACGTTGACAGGCGGGCGGTGCACCGGTTGTGGTGCGTTGACAGGCGGATGGCGCAGGACGACGGGATTTCATTTAGAGGCAACACCAAACACGCGCGGGACATAAGAAGACAGGGAATCGCGCCAATCCTTCATTTGTGTGTTTGCGAAGGCATCGGCAAGCAGAAATAAGGCCGGGCTGCCAAACACGGTCCAATATACAAAAGAAAAAATGGTTTGGTGAAACACAAGTGACGTTTGAAGTCAGCCTCGAAATGTAGACTAAGATTCTGGGCCTTCGTGTAAAGCAAGGCATATATGAGAAGTTTGTTGGTGGAAGTCATAGAAAAATTTAAAATTTTATGATGGAATAATCTTGCTTGAATTGAATTCAACCAATCTTGTTAAATTAGCAATTCGTAATGGGTTTTCGTCACTCGAGCTTTTTTAGAACAAATGTTTTAATGTGTGTATACATATGAATACATGCATCCTTATAGTTGATAATCAATCCTTGAACCATCCTCAATGAAGAAAATTTTCAGCTTGTGCGAATTTTCAGGAAAGATTTTTCGTAATTATATATAAATTCGCTTAATTTTAATGTACCTGCCCAATTTGCCAAATTATGACGAATTATAGGATATATTATGAGATTTTGGAGTTGAAATTTACGTTTTGATATTCGGTAAGTTTGCATTCAGAACCGAACCAGTTGATGACCAAATGAATCTATATTTATTTGTAATAAAATTAGTACCTTCACACTAATATATTTCAGAAGAGAGTCAGAGTTTAAAGGTAAAACAAGCATTTCGAGATTAGTAGATATAAGAGCTCTGTATTGTGTTTCAGCATTCGGAATGATTCGCCGCGAACGACACAGTCAAGCATGAGAGGAAACGACAGTCTCGTCTATAAACAGAACAAGTTGGCTAGAATTAAACCGATGCTTGTTCAACTGATATTCCTGCGGTAAGAGCTCACAATAGATCATCTGAAACTAACGTGAGAAGCATGCGATACTGAAGCTTTTCATTCTCATTCTTTCGATTGCATAGATAAGTACCTACGGGTCAAGTAAATATAATTAACAGGAATCTATCAAACATTATAGGAAATTTACTCCTGAGTTGAAGAGCTTAAAGCCTGATCGGATTTTGTCATATTTAGAAGGTTTTTTGAGGTAAATATTTGCTGTAGTCGCTCATTACTTAGTTCAGATTTTATGTTTCCCTTAACGAGGTATTACAAAATGGGTCAGGATTTAAAAGTTTTTTATTATAGTAATTTTTGATTTTATCAATTTCAAAACTCAATGTTCTGCCAAATTCCAGAGCGGGATTGAATTATGGAGGTTCTTTGTTGAATGAAGGTATAAACGGACCTTCCTTTTTTGAAGGTATAAACGGACTTCACTGTAGATGAAAATTATTACAAAAGAAGGGATGATAATTTGATTCTCAAACTCGAGGAGTATTGATCCTGAAGTTCGCGAGTTCTTAATGAATACATTGACAAAAAATGGCGAAATATATTTGGCATGTAAATATAGTCTGCGTCACTTCGGTTTCGGTACACTCAGAGAATAGGTGAAACTTTGTTCGAATAGTTGTGATGCATTTATGCCTTTATGTTCACATGACCTTATATGGGTTCATCTGACCAAGTACGACTTTTAAAAAGTGCTTATCATTGCACGAAGTGAGTCACTATTTTGCCATTCAGGTTTCATGAGCGTAATGTTTCATTCATGACCCGCTCATGTTTCTGAGTGTTCGAGTGAAATTATTAGATGCAGCCGATAGCCTCCTACAGGTCTTACTTGCATCGAAGAGTTTGCTTTGCCATGAAACTGAGCTTGTATAGAAGCGTTATTTTTCTGCTGTGGATGTACGAGGTGAACGAAAGTGCTAGCTTGTTCAGCATGAAGAACCTTTAACATACACATTAAAATATATTTAAAAATCCAGCCATTTTCAGCTTCATTCACACTATACTCATGCATGGACCTAAAGTATAATTATGTCACTTGGCCGAGTGAAGTCATAAAGCTCGCCGGTGTGTAAGGTAAGCAAGAGTAGCGAACTATTGATCAGCGTCGAGGCAGGTGCGAGAGCCTCTAAAGGGGCACTCGCATCAAGCGTATAGCGCTCCATCAGCCCGCGTGCGCTCACATCGCAACAGGTGACACGCGCCCGCAGGCTCTTCGCAACGCTTCGCACTTGAACTTGAATTCTACTATAATAAGGAATCTTATAATCCATTTAATTATTGCGGGAATTGAATTACGCCTGGAATTGAATTTCATCTTGGATCAGGTTTTCACATAAAAGTGGAGTTTTTCGTGTACAATAAATTGTACACTACAATTATTCAATATTCACGCGAAAACGCAAGAAATATGTTATTAATAATGAAAATCAATCGTCTATGTAACCATAAACTAACTGTGCTAAAATATTCTACGCATACATAATGTTGGTCGCTTGAACGCATTGTTGTTAAAAATAACTTGGAAGCGAATTCAAATTTATAGGAAACTGTTCCATTATTAACAACTAATGAAGCACCAACAGAAAAATCTTATTCATTTTTTTACAAATTGTTAAGTTTTCGACCGCAAGAAGGAGTAGCACCTAAGTCTCGAAATTAAGACATTCAAGGCCACAGTCCCAGATTTTTAGTGCCTATAGGTTTGTTCATGTTTCCGTCGCCTCATTCCGCGACGCTCCGCCAGAGAATTCCTAGAATTTATGGCGGTCACAGCTGCTCCAAAGGATTCCATTTCAAACTGGAAAATAAAGTTCTACATTTGCATTGAAGGATGAATTTGCATGAAGATACTTTTTGAGAGAGCTGAACTTTAGGAGAGTCGGTGAGAGTTGCGGCTTCTGAAGAGATGTAACACACGCAGGTTAATTCATTCCTGCCTGGCGACGTGATTGAAGCGATACGAAATTGTCGTTAACTATGGATTTTGTACAAAATAATAATAATAAATAATAATGTTAAGATTACCGGGAATCAATTTAATGAAGCTTTCAATCTTATTCGCTAGGGAAACGTATACGGAATAAATAAATTAAGTGCGTCTCCTGGAGCTTTGAAGTTATTTAAATTAATTTTAACATTCGCTGAAGCAAATTCTATTGTTGGATAAAGTACAGTGGATAAAGGCAAAAATATTGCTACTAATCAATCATCGATTACACGAGTATAATCATCGGTTACCCGAGTATCATTGAGAGAATTTAAAAACTATTTCAATCATGAATTAAAGAAAAACATTCTTCCGTTCCTTGTAAATTTTAATTAATACTGATGTTTTTACACGGTCTAATTAACTGATGACTAAAGCCACATAATGACGAACGAGACAATATAATGACTTGTTACAGTTAGTATATAATATGAACTTTTCAACCAAAAAATACGCTAACGATGAATTGAAAGCCTCAATTCAGAGTAGGAGGATTTAATTGGAATTCCTAATGAAAATACTTTATTTTTCCATCGCTGCCGTCGACACATCAAACGATTCGACGGCCATGTAGCATGCAATGCCAATTAGTTCACCGCCAAAGTATTTATTTCCCAACCTCCACCAGTTTAATTGAAACCAATTTTGTGAAGAATGAATTGCATGCAAAGCTAGTGAGCTTTCCAAAGAATAATTAATTCCAGTTAGGGAATAAAACAAAACTGAACTTCAAAGCGTCCTCAGTGAAAATTTTCCTTTACCGAGCGAGTTGCGAGACTACGATAACGCTCGAGTTCAAAGCGACGCAAAACACAAACATTTTAGCAAAGGAAACATTCGAATGCATTCTACACAAACGTCACTGGCTTGACGTACGAATTAGATGAGAAAGACGTCTTTAGAAGTCTATGCTCAGCAGCAAAATCGATAATTGCTTTTAAACTTCTGAAGTACGAGTTAAAACTAAACAAAATCAAATTGAGAAATGTTTTATTGTTATTAACCGTTTTTTTGCGTGAATCATTAGAAAGCATGAATTTAACAGCAAGATCACGTAGAGATTCTTCAGACATACGTGAAACATTGGTGGCACAATGCATGGTTGAAGTCATACTTTAATCATCGGTGGTACAACGCTTTAGAACGTTTAACAGCGCATTTAGTTTAGTATCTTCATTAACACGCCTTATCAAAAGCTACAGAAGTCTGGCGCAAAAAGAACATTCATTCGACATAATCGAAAAATCACATATACGTTTGAAGCAAAGTTTAGCTTAGAATGGCTAAATTACGTTAATGTAACATAAATATCGACAGCGATGAATAAAAGAATATTAAGCTAATCAGAATAGTGCAACAAAATTATCTAGGAAACAACAATTGCTGATTGTCAAACTAAGAATCAGCAATCGTCTGAAACGTGCATAAATAAATTGGAACGTGAAATAATCGCCAAATTTCCCACAACACAAACGAAAATCCAAAAATACCAACACTTTTACTGATACATAATAAAAAATAGAAGAAACAACCAACCTAACGGCCAAAAATTCAAAAAAAAATTTCAAACGAAGCCATTTGTTGACTCGAGGCGCTCTGGAAGTTTCTAGAAATCAGCGCGTGTGCATCAAGAAAACATCGCAAAGTTTGACCGTCTGGATAGAATGAGCTGCGGTGACTGAAGTAAACTTCGCAGGACTTTCGTCCCAGCTAAGAACAGCGAGAACGACGCAAACTGTTAGTGTTACACTCGGGAGATATGACATTTTCTTCGAGAATTTTTTGTACTCGTGCAACAATTTTCATATTTGTATAGGATGACAAAATTTTAAAGAACAATAGTTATACCAAGATAATGAAAGCACTTTTTAAGTATGGATCAAATTCATATAGGATTATGAAAAAAATACAGCATGAGAATGAAACAAATATAGCAACGAACACATGAAATTACGATATAAAGAGACGCACAAGGAAAATAATCTGAAATAGTCAAAAATAAACATAAAGAAGGAACACCGATAATGTTCGGAGTAATGTAAAGCATTTCACCCTACACATTGACAGGGTCGCGTCATGGACTTCGATCAGAGCTGCACGTATTCAATCGAGCTGCGTGTGCTGCTGCGTAGCATTTTCTGATTATGCAATTTCGACATTTTAACCCATATAACATCTCTGGACAGTCAGACATAGAGAAAATGTATATTGTAGATATTACCACCTGCTACGATGCTCAATGCATTATAATGAAAAAATGTAATTTCCCTAGTACTCTGTAATGAGTATAGTAGTGTGCATCCTGTATTATGCAATGCATGCCAAAAAGACTTAAATTCTTTTTAATATAATCAAATGACATACAAATATTGCTGAACTTCTATGCTACACATGCAATGCTTCTATCACACGTCAGGGAATGTGGTCATATGTGTTGAAATAATGGAGATTGGTCATATTTGGAAATTATTTCATTTCATTTTGAGAGTTCAATTTATATTACCCATTAAGTTGCATACTGATGACAATACATAGATATAATCACTTCGTTTGAGAACTATCAAGATAAGTGAAGCTGGATATCACTCTATTTTAATGGAAGTAACTTTATCAATAAAATATAAAAGCAATTAAAATTAGTTCGATGTTTCTTTTTGTTTGCATTTTTATATTGAGAATTGATTCCTGAAGAAGAATGAATTTGTAAATCATCGTGAAATTCCTCGATATAAAAAAAAATTGAAATGACTCTCGATAACCTCGAGTACCAGAGAGCTTCGTAACATTATTACTCACCCGAGGATATTAATTTAATTAATTTATTAATTAGGATATTATTTAATTAATTAATTAAACTCATCCGAGGATATTAATGTTATGCGTTCGATGGTGAATACAGGTTGCAGGCAAGCGTGAGCTTCAACATACGAGACTATCAGGGCGGCCACTCGTTATCCCTAAGACCTCTTATGCAAGATTAAAAACGAAACAAACACAGATAAATTCCATGTTTCATAAACTCTAATAGTTATTAAAAATTACTCTTTAACCGAAATAAAATATGAGCTCCCCATCGTATAACATATTCCAGAAATATTCGACATTATCTAGCTCAAAAACTACCCACGTTATATACTAAGAAGGTAAACCCAATGAGCAGAATTCAGCAAGAGACAAAATCAACAAGCGTGTTTTTCCTGCAAGCAATTCAATCAGTGTTGTTTTGGACAGCCAATCGAGGCCGCTGACCGTCGTTTCTGATGCATGGAACTCCCCTCACTCGCCCCACTTCTGCAGCCTTAACCTCCCTTCGCTAACATAACAAAACACAAGCCAAATTACGAGTCCGAATTGAACCAAAAGCTCATAAATTCAGACGACAAACATCGGTTCTTCCGCTGGAACAAGTGTTTGTTGATTGAATTAAAACAATATGCTAGTAATATTTCACGAGTACACGAGCGAGGGCGATTTTGAATTTAAGTCAAAAACATAACTGATTTTGGGCCGTTGTATATCGCAAACTGAGATTTGAATACAATTATATTTAAAATAAATTTCTTTTTATCTAAGATACTATATGGGAATGAAATAAAGTTACCTCACTCAAAACGAGAGGTTATTTTTCATTACATTTGTTATTTCACGCGAAGTTAGAAGTTTGATGGTCAAATCGTTGCTGCAGTCGCAAATTGACTAAGAATTTAACATCGAACTAAATGCCAAAAATAATTGCAATATTTTTAATTTAATTTTTTTTAGAAAAGCATCATCATCGGTTCAAGTATTATAAATTGAAATATAATCTAATAGTATGACATATTTTCCACTGTCTCGAGTAAAACTTTCACATACTTTGACTTCTGGCACCATGTTCAAAAAATAAAAATTAATTTCTGAAATTCTCTAAGAATGTTAACCTAATTTTCTTGGCAGTCGACATTTTTCTAAATTACTCCATTCAGGATACTTTTCAAATGCGGTCCTAACTGATTCAACACGTTGAATCCGAAGTGGTACATATGCGTACCACGAAATGTATTTTTCCAGCACGTAGTGGTACATAATTCAGGGTTGCCAGATGGCCTAAAAAACTGCCAAGTTCGCGAAACAAGTAAGGACAGAAAAAGGCCTATAACTCAATATATATTAGTATATTTGTAGGTTCCAGGTAAAAATTTCATTTTTTGTTGCAGTTTTTAAAATTTAATTATGAAGTACCCCTATCATAAATTTGAGCCGGCTAACGCAATTGAAAAAAAAAAACTAATTCGCGGGATTTGTACCAGAAAATAGTCTGGCAACCCTGTTTCAAAAAAGTACAAAAAATGAAATAATAGTACAAGATGAAGCAATCGGAGTCAATAAGCAATATGACGTCACGCAACTTCTTGATCAGATTGACGGAACAGGGCCTATACTTTCAAAAAAAAGTTAAGAGATCGTAAGTTCATCAGCCAATCATTGACGGCCTTTCAAGCAAAATTCACCAATCATAGATAAGAAAATAGAGCGTAAGTACTTACGTTCACATACCGAGTTTTGAAAGTATGGCCCTGGGGCAGTAGTTATCGTACGGTAAATACACTTGCGCACCTACCTCATTCAATTGTACGTATCAACGCGGAGCAGTTCGACGTATCGTGTCAAACCTGATATATCATAGGTTTACCTTCCACGTCCGTTGCTTCAGACCCGGGGATTTTAGTTAATAGTTCTTCCTCGCGTGAAATTGTGGATACAATGGCTTTTAGTTTCGCCCTCTTACTTTTACATTTCGCCCTCTTATGGTCAATTCGGGTTGCAATCTCTATCGTGTGAATTTAAATATTCCGATTGAATATGCTCTTTGGTGTTAATTATTGTTAATTATATTATATATTGTTAATTACTGACTGACGATGCGGTAAATCACCAAAAAATTTCATTCAGAATTTGGTGATTTGTTTGGATTTTTTTGGTATTTAATTCTAATACAGTCAATAAGAGTTGTCTCCCTCACTAAGAGTATTTAGCGCACCCTAAAACCGACATTTTCTTGTTCGAAGAATATGATTTTTCCACTAAAAAATGGAACTTTTTCGATTTTGACATCAGTTAATTGTAATATTTATAGGTTTTAAATGAAACCTGAATGATTTGAGGACAAAATGTTGTTAAGAGATAAAAGTTTTAGAGTTTTAAAAGCTGCATGAAAAAGGGGTAACATGAAAGATTGCGAAACAGCATGGTTGTGAAACGTTACTGAACATTAAGTAAACAAGGGACAAAACGCTATTCTTCTACTATTAAAAGAACAATTTTTTGCAATTTGAGTAATTAAAATTCCAAGTAAAAAAATTGAGAAGATAGAAAACCAAGAATAGTCTAAATGAATTTGATGATTCAAGTTCAGCTAAGAAGTTACTTCCATCATGACCCATGTAGATGATCAAGATCATGCTGATCAAGGTTAGAGATGTATAACGTGACCAGAAATGGCTTTAAAACCTTTGATTTGTAGCCAAGTCAACTCAAACTTATTCGAAAAAAGGCACGACTATTTTACAGATCTTATGAGCCCGAAGTAGCATTGCGGTCTTTTCTCGAACAGCAAGTAAAATGTATTTCCCTCAAACACAAAGATATCTTTGATATATTTGATATTATATCTTTGATTTCAGTATTTAAAAAGACAAATATTTATTCGAAAAAAGATAAATTTAGTACCGGAGTGCTGTGAAGCTCTAATAACTTGCAGTAAAATGTGGGAGGAATAACACGGCGTTGCCGGTAGTAGCGGCGGCACGGCGTTTGTTGGAGTAAAAATGTAAGGAGCAGATGGCGACTTTCTTTATTTATTGTTAATTTGTGGAGGGGAGAGGCAGTAATTCTGCGGACGACTTGAGGCGGCAGCTCGCCACAACCCCACGCGCTACTGGCGAAGTTTGGCGGTTTTGACACAAAATTATTCCGAGCAAAAGAACAGATAAAGTTCCTTTCTAGGCTTTTTATTTTGAACAAGCTTGAAAGTTAACTGACAAATTCCCATTTTGACACGTTGACTACGAAGTCATAAATATGCGTACCACGAATTGTATTTCTTCAGGGCGTAGTGGTATATATTTCAGAGATGCAAGATGGCCTAAAATCAGGAATTACTGACAACAGACACGTTTTCGAAAAACGTTTAATGCTTTGAAACGGGTTTTGATAAAATTCTATATTATCTTATACTATCTAAACGCTTAAAATTAAGCAAAGCAACAAAGGATTACTGTAGGATGCTTGTGTCTAACAGCCAAGTCTTGTGAACTGAGCATAATAGAACGTAATTTCTTAGGACATATGTGCATGCGCAGAATTCGCAACACACGCTTGACTACTCTCCCCTACGCTATAAATGCTAATGATGTAGCAATTTGTAAACATAACAGTTATAAGCGTTAATGAAGTAACAATTAAGTGTAGTGCAGCAAGAAGGTCTCTGACCCAGGAGCGTCGCCAAATATTGAACGACAGGATTCTCGTTCATGTAAATCATGTCCACATTATTTTTATTGGACGATATTCTAATACGCAAGCACTTCTAAAGACACATAGTTGAAAAATTTGGGAAGATGGCTTCTGTATTGAATCTTTTTGATTAATATGTGGGCCTAATGGGCCCAGTTCCTATTCCATCGTATACTACTATATAGATTCGGGTGGAAGTTGGGCGCCATTGCACATAAGTTTTTACGAAAGCATTTTTAGTTTTACAATCAACTCTGGATAAACAGCTCTGGGCATAGTTGTACCTCGAAACTTGCTCGTGCTTCAAATATTTCAATGCGAGCACAAAGCTTCATTTTTTTTATTTATGCAAATTAGCGAGCCAAGAAACCAAAATTGAGCAAAATTACACATCCAAAAAATATGCGGCACGTCATAACACGTCTCCGTGTTCCGCTCAGTTCAAAAATCAGTTCAAAATTCGACCCGCACTAGTCACGCAGGCAAGTGAAATCTTTCCAAATAAATAATCTACAAGATATATTTACCGTAATTCCTGTACACATGACAGATCGAGTCCTATGAACATAACCGCTCGCTTAATCGCTTGGCTGAACGCAGAGACCACAACATTCAATAACTCTGCTGTGTCGTCTCCATGCAGTAAATGCAGACCATTTAAGTTCAAGCATATCTGTAGTGTAGTTAATGTAGGTTGCTGCATGCGGTGCTCAGCATCTGGCTTAGTTATAGGCTAATGTGGTGCTCCACATCTTGCTATCTTAAAATAACAATAAAGAGATAAAACGGTTGGAATAACCGTTCTGCTTTGGTGGGTTTGAGCTGATAGCCAAATTAGATAATCACAATATGTAATTTGAAATTTATGTTTTCTATTACAGTGTCATGTCATTTTCATTGGTGAGAAAACTTTGAACGAAACTGTAATAACTCCATATTCGATGTCAATTTGATCATGCAGAAACGGCATCGATGAATAAAAAACCGCAAAATTAATTTTAGGAACAGTTTTTGTGGATGATTTTCAGCCATTAGAGTTCAAATAAGTGTATAAACAGAGTGGATATAAATTTTATCATTCTTTCAACAAACAGTTTTTATACTAACCCTTCCGACAAGTGAGATCGAAACTAGCCTTGTTTAGACCGAGTCCGCACTGATAAGGGATTATATATATTTTAACAATTTACTTATTACAAAATGACAAAGCTTGACTACTGTCAAGAGTGAACGATTATAATGTTATCCGCTTTATCTTTTTTATTTGACAAAGCGTCGATTAGTTTTACTCGCAATGCTGAGCAACAGATTCCTAGATTCAGCATGAACTGATCACGTCCATAAATTAATTGTTACATTCTATATCAGAAATTTCAATGGCACCCAATCGGAGATGTGGAATTGAATTGAGTAAGCATATCCTACCTTCTGTAAGCATGCATGTGGACAACTTAATTTCTCAATTTTGAGGTGTTTTGATTATTATTTTTGAACAATCTGCGCGAATTGGTTAGTGATTCCTGTATTTACCATCTCAATATATATATTTTTTTGGAAAAAAAAAAACAGATATATTTAGAGCAAGCAAGTGTGGGGCAAACTAGACCATATAGCATGAAAGCAGTGGAATCTGATATATACATACGAGTATATTAACGCCCACAACATAGAGCGATAGGATCAATATCATAAAAAAGTTAACAACAAAGTCGCAGTAGAATGAAAAAAACATCAATTCTCAATTAGTTGTAATACAAGTAAATAATTAATAATGATTTGTTATCAATTCTTTCACAATTGAAGATTGTGCTCGATTGTGCTTTTCCGTTACTGTACGAATAGTTTGGCAAAAAAAATTCAATCATCAAAATTGCTATTGCTCCCAAAATTTCAAGGATGAATGGGAGAAAATTTTTTGTACGCAAGAAGAATTTGGCCAGCTGAAGTACGTTCACTGAAACCACTTAGCGATGATAATGAGTTGGCGAGCAGTGGAAGAAACGGCAAAAGATGGCAGGCAAGAACCTCCTAAAGTTTCATTTCATTCTGCACTAAAACTCCACGGAAAAATCTCGGTTTGTTCCATAAAAACAACGAAGAGTGACGCACAGAAGAAGATTTGAAGAAAACTCCCGCAAACTTCAGTGATATATTTGAGGCTTTGCAGAAACTTGGTATTGAATTTTGATGTATCGTCGGGCCATCGAAGTTTGAGGAAAACATTGGGAAAATTAGTAAACTGTTTTTAAAATTGCATCCACTCAGAATTTCCGGCCGCTTGCTGACAATTTATAAGAAAAGTTGCAATTGCATTGACGGAATACAAATTGCATATAAATAAAGATTCTTTTCATCCGTCACATTTTCATTAACATTCACAAATTAATCAAATCTCTAGAGTCTAGACAATATGTTTATGTGGCCTATAGCGCAGGATAATAATAAATTATACATTAGGAAATTCCGTATTGATAGGAAAGGGAAAAATAATACCTAGGAATGGAAGATAGTTTATGAAATCTTTCTCCAGCTATCGCAATAATATCAATGTTTATTTGACGTTATTCAAAGAAAACCTTCAAAAGCTCATTTAATTTGGCCTCCATTTTTTACTGCCTTCTGATTCCACACCTTAAAATAAATTTTCAGACCATACTAATAAGACGACGGGTAATGTATTTTGGATGGGCGCAGAAAAAACCTGAATTTAATTATAGGTATTGGCTTCAAACTATAGCTTCATATTTATAAAATACTAGAATCTTAACCCGGGGTTGCTGTGGATAGATAATCCGGTTTTTTCTTCATTGAGTTGCCTCTAATTCCATCAGTAACATATACAGTAAAAAAATACTCCTATTTAGTACTTGTTTTTAAATTTGAAGAAAACTGCAGTTCTCATCATTGAAAAGGCAAATTTAATAAGATTCCTTAGTCTAAAATTCTTCCCTTCTATCATCTCTATGATACGAGTTCCGTAATCGAATAATTTTCCTGCTATCATTATAATCCCTAAACTAAAATAAACCATTATTTAACAAATGATTTTCATTTAACAGCTGTTTATAATTGATTGCAATAGATACAAATAGAACATTTTTTTTTCAAGTCACGATATTTGTTTGTTCGTGCGTTTCATACATACAGACATGTTTCCGTCGAATATTTTTCATTAAAAAAACCAAGAGGACCTGAGATTTTAGACTATATTTTCCGCACATTTCTCATATATTTTCAAGCTTTCTCATGCATTTCCAATCTTTCATTTTTGACACCTAACCAAACTTTTCATGCATTTCTCGTTTATGATAATACATAAATTCGTGGCATTTAGCATATTCAAAACTCTCGCCTACTCTTGTCAATGTCAAATCAGGACTGAATTCATCAATTCAGGAATTTCCAACTTGTAAAATATTCAGTTACCGAAATAGGAATTCTTCAAATTGTGAAATTCGAATTTGATGGAGGATTAAACAGGAGATATTTTGTAAAAGGCACTTTGAACGAGTTTCTCCCCATTTTAAAGCAATTAAGTTAGAGAATCATATTAATACCAAGTTATTCAGATATTCGTCAGTAGGCGGAAATATGATTATCTTCAAAGCTGCCTGCACGATAAATTTTTAATGTTTGGAGGTTCTCATGCGCGTGTTCACAAATCCAAAAGAAGTTATTTAGAATTTCATCCAAATTAACTTGAAAATAATTCTATGTATAAAGGAAAGTAAATGGAAATTAGAGGTAAGTCAGAGATGATCTATCCCGAGAAACACAGGGTTAAAATGCCAGGTTAGTCCTGCCTTCACATTGACACAAAATTGAAGGTAAATTTCATGTGAAATGGAAAATTTGTAGTAAGTAAAAGACGTTTTGCGCATTACAATCACTTGTTAAATTTATGCATTCCATGTACCGCTGCGAATACGCGATGATTCATAGGAACGTGTAGCGGGTGGGGACAAGTTCTAATATCGTTGAAAATTTACGTTGGCAGGACACTTTCCTTAAATTTATGGCGCACATCGTAACTCAGAAACGCGATCCGCAGGAGTCCATTTCTTTATATTATTCTTAGCCAGTGGCACAGAACTATCACTGGCGCCGTAAAAAGCTCAATAAATAGATGGAAACTCGTAAAACACAGCCTCTTGGCGCAGTAGCTCATATGCTCAGTCGTGGCTATAGCTTCTTTATATTGCGGACAGTCTGTCAGATCTGCTTGAGATCGAACGGTGTCCGCTTTATTGATGGGCTGTCCGCAAAATGAGCCCGACCTCCTCACAGAATAATTCTATTATTGGGTGAATATATCTACTAAATAACGTTCTTCTTCACCAACGTGAAAAACTTTCTTCGGTCATGAAGAACGGTTTTCATCTTTGGTCGGGTTCGGTAACGAATTAGGCTCATACTTTGAAAATATTTGAAGAAAAGTCTCAATTATTAATAAAAAAATTGTGCGCAACTATTTATATACATAAACATAAATTAAAATCAAATTTTTAAATTTTTAGTAGTGAAAAAGCATTTGGAACGTAACTCGGAAAATCGCACTCTCTTAAGAAGAACAAGCCTTATATTCACGGCACCCAGGCACCAAAGCGCTCGATGTCATGCCACTCATTCATCAGCCATGAACGTGAGTATCAATTAGAGATGATTTAGAGGCGTTACCAGCTGGTATTAAAGCCTATCATCAAGGCTTAAGTGTACATCAATTCTTCCAAAGAGTTTGGCTGTTCTAGGCTAGGTAATTTGTCTCGTGCTAAACCTGGGCTAAAATTTCATTAAAAATACAGGGTCGTGGCGTTGCAAGAATCATATACAACAATACAGCCTCAAGAAACGACAGGATGTAAGAAATCAAACTCCTGAGTAACATCCATAAAGAATAAGACGACGGAAGAAAATTAAAAATAAGCTTGAAATAAAAAATTTGAAAAACTCGAGTAGATGGCCTCCTTAATGCTAACTTTCTAACACAACAACATTAAACTGTATGTGCGTATAAGATATTCAACAAGCACTGCCCAAGCCAGATCATTTATTTCACGCGTTACAAATAACTTGCAGAGGCAAAAAAGGCTCGTAAGGAAATAAAAAAACATACGAAAATGTCATAGCAATAGTGTATGAATTTATCGACGTTGATTGACCCAAGTTGATAATTGCAAATCATGCTACAGTTTTGTTGACATCGATTTCTGTAATAACGTAGCTATGATGATGAAGGTAATGTGTCAGTTCTATGCTCGCACGGTATAGCGGTGAATGAGATGAACCCCTAATTAAAATATGGTTATTCGTAACTTATTCTGTTGCCCTGAATTTCTGGTTCGTGATCATAGATCAATTTCCAGGCATCAGAGGCATCAGTGAATTGTGAACCGTGTATTCCATAGCTCAATATGTCAATACATTTTTAATAATAAATTGAACATGATGAATATCAAATATTTCAGCGGCGAAAGGATATGAATAGAGAATTGCTTCAGTATTAAAAGTGTATCATATGTACATACCGGCTGGCTTCAAAATAGTCACAACACAAGTCAATTAAACTTTTCAATGAAGCATTCTGCATTTTGGGAAAACTATTTTGATAGCTTCATCATTGCATTGTATAACTTAATTTATTACGAATAAGTAGTGCCAAACTTGATGAAGTTATAATGGAAATAGTTGTTTATACCGTCTGTTCTGAAACCCTAACCTAGACATGTATGTCAAGTTCACAAGATGAAGCATTCGTAAAAGGCCTAAAATTAACTTCTACGGAACGGATCCACAAGTTTCCTTCAAGTTCGTTAGTAAGTCTCGTATTTTTACGCATAGGATCTACTGATATCTAACCACTCAACTTCGGTCACAATTTAGGTCTCAAATACGTTATATTTAGTGTTTATAGCCGCCTGCGCCACAAATATCATATAGTTATAGTTATAGTACATTCTTTTTTGAGGCTTCGTTGGTCAAAAGCAGAACTTAGCATACAGACACAAGCAAAATTATATCAATAGTTAACTCAGGTTACATTCTCGACTAAGAATGCCCTTTAAACTTGTAATTTTATACTAAATTAAGCCAAGATTGAGGAATACTCACAATAATATTCACCAGGATGATGGGATGGCTCTTAAGGCCAGCCAACACGTACCTGTAGAGATGAGCAAAGGATTTATTACAGATATTTAGCAAAAATTTAAGAAACAGTACAATATAACTTGGATATTAGGATATTAGTACTCAAAAAAGTTGTCGATGGTTTTATAATTCAAGCTTTGGATCATATTATAGGTAGAAAGAGGGCAGGATGTTTATTATCATTTGAAAATGTAAATAAAAACAATTGCCGACCACGAATCTGAAACAAATAAGGTCGGGGTGAGAGACACGTCGATGTAATATAAATGAGCTCGAGATGAGCACAAAAATGTAAGTTTTAAAGTAAACTACATTAATTTGGAATATTATTCACCTTTCTAGCGAGATGATGTAGATCATCTACGGTGAGACAGGATAACGCCAACTCCATCCTGATGATGACGAATAGTTTCTATTTTTTGTTGTATATTGCAGCACCAAATACGGAATTTATTGCTCGATATCAAGGCTTATGAAGGTATTGTCAAACTGGACCATAATTTGTTTACGTTAATTTAGAGCAGAAGCAAATTCAACTACACATGAAAGGATTGTCTTGAAATACACTTACTATTGCGATTGCAAGCCTTACAACTGCGCTTGCGTGAGGAAAAAAAACGATGTAAACGAAATAACGAAAGTCGGGTAAGCATGAAAAACACCTTCAGGGTAATTAATTATAACATTTAATTTGTAATGCAATAATGTAAAACGTGTGAATTCAAACATGAAATAAAATATTGTTGACTTATACTTGGATAATTTTAAATTCTGATCGGAAATCAATGCTTAATTCTATCTTGTTGAAAAAAGCCAGGAACGTTAAAATTGAAGATGCTTGAAAATACACATAATTTATAGCGTAAGAAAAAAACCTTTTTTACTTGAGTTCTAAGGAAAAAATTAATCTTATGAATCGTGTCAAAAATATCGTCATTCACGAAAACATTTTTTTTCGAGTTGCACTGTTGGGGTAAGTGCAGTTTTCCATACTCGGCGGGCGGCCTCAGCGGGTTGTTTTGATTGTTCCCCGATGCCTTCATTTCCTTAAACGACTCCTTCATATTCTACTTTATTGTTCACCTCATTTCCCTAATATTCTTTTTATGGCGAGATTTCCTTGAAGCACGTCATACGGAGAGCGCTCAACACAAGCGCTCGATGGCGACCGTACCGTTGCGTTCAGTTAAGTCGTGTTTGTTATATGCAGCTCGAGCCCTCGACTTCTTCAGCAAGTAAAACGATGGACAAAAAATACCGAGGCGATTCAGAAAGACAACCGATGATGATGGATATTAAATGATAGGGTTTTTCAGGTTTGTTACTCGACTTCTTCAGTAAGTAAAAAGATGGACAAAAAATAGCGAGGCGATTCAGAAAGACAACCGATGATGATGGATATTGAATGATAGGTTTTTTTCAGGTTTGTTACTCGACTTCTTCAGCAAGTAAAACGATGGACAAAAAATACCGAGGCGATTCAGAAAGACAACCGATGATGATGGATATTGAATGCCAGATTTTTTTCATGTTTCTTATTGGCACTGAATGCCAGATGATACAATAATGAACCCTTAAAGTTTCTAAATATTTTTGGCATTCATTCGTACAAAACAGACTTTAAAAACTTTAAAGACTTTTTTCTAACAGACTTTGAAAACTTAAAAAAATATAACTCAGTACTCACTGCAGTGAGTGACAGAGAGCGCATTTTCACGTCGACGAAAACTTGAGGTCACGGACGGACAGACAGACAGACGGACGGATAGACAGACAGACAGACGGACGGACGGACATGGCGAGCACAATAGGGCATTTTTTCCATAAATGAGAAAATGCGCTAAAAAGAGTCGAAAATTAAGGAATTATTATTTCTTTTAGGTATTGGAGATAAGAAATGATTATAAATAATCCCCCAGCCCCAGCAAAGTGGCGCGATGATGGAGACAAAAATGAACGATGATGACTAAACGCCTCAGTAGGATAAGAATAAAGTGGCTGCAGCGGCTTTTGAGTTGCAAAGCACCTTGAAGCGAACTGACATGAAATTGCCTTCATAAACTGCAAGCTTTAAAGGTCTTCCTGCTCAGCGGTGAGGCAATAAGGCAAGGCCATAAATAGGAGGAAGTCCCGCAGGAAAAACGTCCGTTGCGTCGCTGCGCGGTGAGCATCAACAGGACCTGTGAAGAGGAAATAAAGCGCTATTTTCTGACGAATATGACGCCTCGGAAGAACCTTCTGATAGCCTAATGTAGAAGCATCCAAGATCTTGGCGAAGTGAACAACATGTGCTGCGCTGCGGCTTGGCGACTTCCAGGGACAACTGCCGCGGATGAGGAACGAGCGCGCGCCGATGGCTTGGATTTCGGTTCTTGTAAAATGTATCCCCTGCAATGTGTTATCTCACCACCTCACGGGGTTCGCTTGGAGATAAATTGAAAGAATTTGCAAGACGATCACCCAAATTGTTCGTTTTTTGGTAATACATAGACGGTAAACGAATGTCGAAACCGAACAAATTTGGGAAGTGCGTTGTGCATAAGGCTTAGAAAGATTAAATTCGCATCGGAGCGAATTTAATACTGCTCTACTGTATAAATATAGATTAATAGTGGTTATCTGTACAAGCGATCGTTCGTGGTCGAAAACACACATAAGATTTTCACTCTCGGGGCTGCGACACGACTGCCTGGTCGGCGTCGTCATTGCCATTCAGCGCGGCGAGGAATCTTATCCTGGTGTCTCAGTCAGTTTTGAGGAGCATACGAATCAGGAGTGAGATCTGTTTGTGTGTGATCCTGTGGCCTGTCTCTGTGTCCTCGCGCACATAACTCACTTTAAGGAATCTAATTGCATCTTCCACGCTCAGGTATACCAACGGGATATTCATCAAGTCATAATATTACTCTAATTGCCAGACATGAAAATTTTAAATGTAAAAATTTGGAACTGTAGGATGGCTATCAAGTGAATTGTTTTAGTATTTTTCTATCACATTTATATCAGTGCCAATTGAGCCAATGTTAACATTTGTATCAGTGCCAATTCATTACAACTCGAGCGAAAAATTTCCCAGCCTGTCTGGAAAAAGTAACGCGTGAATGATACCATTGAATCGAGGGAGAAGAGGACCGATATTCTGACTTTATTATGTGTGGAATTTGCAATTCTGCCAACAAAGTAACCTACAGAAAAGAGTTTGATCATCGTTCACAGAAATGCATTCAGCATCACACTTTTGAATGGTAAAGAAAGATATTCATTACATTTTAATTCCCAAACTGTAATTTAGCATACGTTGTTCCAATGAAGTAAAGTATTACAAGGCAGCTACGTATTAAACAACATCATTTTACATGCAAACAGAATAACTACGCAAATTTTTCATTATCAAATAGCTTGAATCTATTGGTGTGCTGAGAAAAAAATCTTTCAGCTAAAGTTCTTCAGCTTCTGCACGAGGAATAAAGAGAAGGGGAACCCTAAAGATCTGCAAGAGTTTTCAGGTATCAGAGATACAATATTTTTGTGCGGACATCGATATCTCACCGAATATTTCGGTGGAGGCAGACCGTGCTACCGTCACTGGGGAGCCCTCGAATAATAAATGCAGGGTAGAGATTGAAAGGCCTCTACACGTCTCAAAACTCCCGAATATCGACTTCAATATTGGACAGACATGGTGAAAGGATTCAGGCGCTGCTACTGCAACTGACGGTCGAAGAAAAAAGCGTACGAAAGAGAACGGTATGACGCGACGTAACGTTGTGATTTTTGGTTGAAAGAAAAATGGGATGCACGTCAAAAACAGAAAGATTTGGTCATTATTAAAAATTAGTTTTTAAAATTAATAATGATGCAAACGGTTGTGTGAAATCTTATAATTTAAAAGCACAGCAACAATTTTACCGAAATTTTTCTGTAATAAACTTTATACTAAAAATTTTTTAAAATATGAATTTCTCACAATAAAATATAACCTTCCATAAGCCAAAAGTATTGAAGATTGAAGTTAAACACATAAAAAGTTAGGAAGGAAAAATAATTCACCAGTGTGTTCATGCGTGAATAACTTCTCATCGACAATCAAGAAATGACGAAAATAATATCTCCTAATAGTGATGAACGAATGTGCTCAGTTGCATACGCATGACGCAAAAATAGTCGTGGAACGATCCCGATAAAGAAAAAGCATCTTTAAGTGACAGGACGCTCATATCTAGTCTGTAAATTGCATTGTGTAGGCCTAACGAAATTACGTAGTCTGCAGGGACCAGAAATGTGACTAATTGAGGACAGGCAATGGATTACGATCCATATAGAGGATATAACGAGGGACCTTATATAGCGCCAACTTACATTCCAGTCGTCAATGTAGCATTACTACTACCAGGTAGGGGGCTATTGGAAAATTTAAACTTGTTAACACAGCTAATGAGCCGAATCAGATGCCTAGATTAAAAAAATCGTAATTTTTATCACCTCCATCATCTGAAATTTTGTGCGTAGTAAAATTGTAATGCACTCGCTAAATTGTTACAGCGCATCAAATAATGCATTAAAAATTCGGCAATAACATGTGATTTAAACTCTCCCGGCGATCAAACAGTATATTATGGTATCGGAACATGCAGTACGGTGCTACTACATAACTCTTTGACCAACATGTAGGAACAGTTTAGTTAATGAACGGGGACTTTTCGGATAGTCGTCTTAATTGTGACAGACGAGCATCTGTCAGAAAAAAAGCATTTGGGAAACCAATTTAAACAGATAAAAAAGCACAAGCATAAAACTTATTTTACATAAACTTTTATCTAAAATAGACTACGACCCCGACGTCGTGCGCAAGTTCAATGTTCCTTAACTAGTTCAAAAGTTTACTTGAAGTCAAAACATTCAAGAAAGCGGAAAAAAATCGCACAGTGATCACTGAAGGTTTTTTAAACTTGCCGCGTAATCCCAAGCCATGTCCTTGAAATTATTCTAAATAACGACATCATGCTATGAAAAAATGAACGACGGTGAAAATAAATACGTTATAGTATAAAAAAAAAACGATTCCTAAAATGGCAAGCTCTATAAAAAACATAGAGAGTTTCATGAACACATTTAGCCTAGGGTCCATGCGATGTCCCGAATCAGTTTCAAATATCTTGTTGTTTGAGGGAGTCGCTCGACTTCAGCGACACCAGCAAGAAGTTTGCTGAAAGTGGGATCCAAAGAGGGGTAAAATGCCAATTAAATACCACTGGGGCCCATAACAATAGAGATAAAAACACATCGAGGGGATTGAGCACGGCAATGTCCACCGAGAAAGAGACCAAAAGTTTCACACGAATTTCCATCTTGAACTTCCATGCAAGATAAACTTATATACAAGTTCAAGCGTAGCGATTTAATCTTGGAAAACTATAAAGATAAAGTAAATGGGGCAAAAATTAGATAGCAAAGTTAAATTGGCGTTTAGAAAGTATGCACTGCTAGTCAGTGGCAGGATCTTTTAGCTGAATATAAATTTTCTCACCAAGGATTGCGGAACATGACCATGGAGCATACGATATATATGAAGCAATATTGATATATACATACGTATATTATATGTAGATGTAACTAATTTGACCAGAGCCTGTCTTAAAATCATCACCGGTGGTGTCAACGTTATTCGTAGAAGTAATGAAATATAATTTTAAAATTCAAAAAATAAGTTTCGGGTGTTAAACTATTTGAAATATTACTAAAATAATAAAAATTGAGAATCATAAGGCATAAACACGAAATAAATGATAAAAACAGCATAAAAGCGGCAGTACCGGTATTGTCTACAGCAGTGGCGCCAATGATGATCAAGCATTTACATCCACGTCGCAGTTCTTTTGATCACACGCAAAAAAATCGTGGTGCTGAAAATCAGCAACAGCAACACTATTTCGAGCAGAAGCAATAACATTATTTTGAACAAAACCAGGCATCAGTGAAATTATTATTTCGTACAGAAAAGACCGTAGCATTATTTTCATCAGAAGTAACATCGATATTATTTAGAGCAACAAAAATTTCATCATGAACCATTGCAGCAAGGACATTTTTTCCGAAGCATTATCTTGAATAGCGACGACGGAATCATTCTTTTGAGCAGCTTCAGATACACTAACATATTAAGAAGCATGAGACAGTCGCAACACTATTAAACTTGATGCATATGTAGCAACATGAGCAAAACAGCAAGAAAAAAAAACAATAAATAAAATACTGCATGACTGTGGCCAGCAGTAGATCGCCCCAACACATGGAACATTCACGCCAATCTCCCCCACCATCATCACTTCGATCCATCCTCACGCCAGCACCAGACATTGCTGCTCATCATAAAATGTAATAACTATGATTTTGCCTCCTGCACATAGAATAGTGAAAACAAGACAATTCCATGGAAATTCATATTAACGGATGGCGCTGTGAAAATTTTATTCTCGAGAAGGTAACTTCACATTTTTCTGTAGCCTTAAGTCCAGTGATATTTGTAAACTGTAATTAGAATTTTACCAATTACGTCGAAATATCACGCTTCATACAGTTATCCGAGTGAAAACACATGACATTATTGAATAGAATATATTCTAAATCAATTAAGCTGGCGAAAATGTAAAAAAATTATAAGGCATGAAACGAGAAAACAGTGCGTTTATCCCTCTAAATTTCGAAAAATTGTATCGTATCCAGTAACTTGATCTATGGATATTGCAGATAATTTAAAAATCGCCAGCATACTTGGCAAAAAAAATCATGTTTACACAGACTTTTCCGACCTGGACGTGAGCGAGCAAAGCTAGCAATGTTTCCGCTTCAATTTTCTGCGGAGCGCGCGAGTTAAAAATGAGCAGCGATCAGGCTTGTTCCTGCACAGGAAGGAAGGCATAACCGCGCATTCCACGGAACCACGCAAATTTGGTTCAGTGGGCAAAATCAGGCAGGTGGCCTCATCGGCTCCATAAATTAGAAGAGCTGCCAAAAAATCCCACAAGCCGATCAGAATAAATCCCTTGGAGGGAATTGGGTGTAGGCGGCGACAGTGATGAGTGTTGGAGGAAATAGTGCAGGAAGTTTTGCCATGATGGATGACGATAGAAGAGCAAGGCTGAAGCAATAACCAGCGCCACCGGACTTATGGACCTGCTGGTGCTACGCTTCGAGGTACTGGGGTAAGCACGGGGAAAAGCCTAAAAACTTCCCGTTCGGCTGGGCTAGGCGAAATTTAAACTCTGCAAACCCAATGTAAATGCCCAGAAAAGGAAAAAGAAATGCAAAAATTAAATGAAATTCGTCATACATTCCGTAAGAATCAAGTAATGAGAGCTCTTTTCTGGCTCCAAATACCTCGAGGTCACTATAGTACAATTTAGGGGAAAAAGTTCAATTTATCCGAAGAAACAAAACAAATATCAAATATAAAATCAGATTCAGAATATACTAATACAGAAGCTGAATCATTAGGTCTACAAAATAATTACGATAATCAATAGAATATTTAGTTTACTATGCCATCTACCAGTAACACAGTCTAAATTACATGAAATTAAAAACATAATTGGCAGTCCACAAAGGAGCAAGCGGATACTCGCGTGTCAAATTAGGCAAATACGTTGGACGGAAAAGTTTCGGAAGAATCAAGCCATCTGTATTCGACGAGGCACTTGCATTTAAAGCAGAGGATGATCGAGTCCAAGAGGGGGAAGTTAAATGAGCTTCTTGCATTCACACCAAATCTCCTCAATAAAAGAAATCGCACGGCCTTCCAAATCGCGAACGGAGATTTGATCGGCCGGGCAGCCGCCGACGTCGGCACCGGCGGAAATGCGGAACAAACGTCGCTGCCGCGGGACATCGCAGGATTCAAAGGGAGCGGGGAAAATGTCGGGACTAAATAACTAGCATATAGAGTCGGTAGTCGCGATGAGATAGCGAAAGAATGATGGCAGTCAAAAGACCAAGGAAAGGAACGGAAATTATAGTATATAATACACCATGATGAGAAAAAGAAATTGAAACATGAAATTTTGGGTGGGAGAATGCAAGAAGTACTAGTTTACGATATAACATAACAATAGTGGCTCATTTAAATTGACTGATAATAATGTTATAAGTTAGCTTCTCAATAAATATGTTAACGGAGAACTTTTAAAGGTGAGATCGAATTCCATGGCTCTGAAACTAAAAAAATATATATGAATAGTGACCATGATGTAGGTTTATTGTTGTATTTACGATCACAATAAATATAATCTATAATGAAGCTTAGTTCCGACAGAGGTACGGTCGCCGCCTCGTAGCGGAACGAGCGAGGAGGTAGCGAGCAGTTACGCAGCGCGCGATGAAGCCTCCGGGACTCGTTTAGTGAATGTATTCATTGAATGGGCGACTAATGTACACGCTTGAACCTTCCCAACCTACGCTGTCTTTCAGGTTGGAGTTAAAGGCATTTGAAGAATTAATACGGATCAATACGATTTCAGCATAAGTGCATAATATATTGAACCGTATTTGAGCCTGAATTTACAATTATTGATGAGTCCAACATCAGATGATATATTTAAACGATAATCAGTAGAGCACAACCGATGGACTTCAGAGTGTAAAATTTCATTCGGTCATTAAGAAGCAGTGGAAAATTTGTTTCATTGACCGCTGAGACGAAATGAATTTGATCCAAATAATATCTAAACAAGATCTGATTTTTTAGGGTTTTCACCACAGTACTACTGACGTAAAATCTCAAATTAATGTAAGCCAGCATCCTTTTTGGTAATAAAAAAAACAAATAGCGAATAAAAAGTCATCAGTCCTATTGAAATTGAACCTAAGAACAAAATTTTTGAGATTTAAATTTCAAACAGTTTGATATATAATAGAAAAAAAAATTTGAAAATTTCGCAACCAAGATAAATTTTTGACTTTGGCTGAAAAATATCGCTATAACCGCGTTGTCAGCAAGAGCTTTGTAGCACCGCTGGAAGTAGGAGATAGAGATGAATATAAAGAAAAAGAGAGGCCTCAAGTGCACTTTATAGATAAGTCGCTCGAGGTCAAGTAGACTTTCACCACAGAGCCGGGACGGTCGTACGGTGACTCAAGACGACTCGATAGCGGGCTTTGCAATGCTCACAAGTGGCCCTTCAAGAGACACAATCGAAAGCCATTTCAGTTCAAGAACACGCACTTCAATGGCAATAAATGGCGACTACGGACAGCGATAAAGAGAAACAAACGTCCAGGTAAAAGGCAGTCATCGACTACCACAAAAAATGAGCTCGGCACCAGAAGAAAGAAGCGGTGCGTGCATTTGCAGAAATGGCACTCATGGGGCGATAAGGGCGAGGAGAGGGGACGGGGAGAAGGACAAGCGATAAGGAAAGGTATTGTGGAAAGGGTGAGGTACTGGGGTCAAATGAAGGGAAAAACTTGGTGTATCAAACCGATTTACGGCGAAAGTACGAGGGAAATATTACTCGAAAATAAATCTTCCAAAAAAATTCGCCTTCCAGGTATAAAATAATTAGTCCTGTGCTGAAATTCAACCTAATCTTTCGAGGATCACAAGAGTTTGATAAGAGGACGACGAAGCAAAATTATAAAATTGTGTAGGTCAGAAGGAATATCATAAAAGGTTGAGGAATGTCGTGTAGTGAAGCGAGGATTTGAAGAGCCCTTGACAGACTCAATAAAGGCAGAGCAGAGATTCAAGGACCATTGATTGTCCTGAGAGCATTTGTGAAGGGAAGATGCCAGGTCCCGACAGCGCCCGGTGCAGCTATAGGAGCACACGGCCTGAGGAAACATGAGACTTTCTGATTCAAAGTTCAGAATTAACTTGCGGTCAGCGTTGGTACTTAAGAACTATAATCCATAGATGACATCAGAAGATCTTTGGTGGTGGGAACAGGAGGCTCAATCGATATATTTATAACAGATACTCGTTACGATCAAATTCTAAACCAGATTCAGTAGGGCAAGAAATAGACACCAAAGACTCCACGGCGGATGAAAGCATGCATTGGAACACGGCAGAAAAAAATAAACTAGGTTAATAATTAATTAATAGATTACACAGAAAATTATTGAATGCGTATTCCATGGGATGATTAACACGCTTCCAGTTCAAACTCTCATCCATCAGAGAAATTAATTAACCAACTAAAATTAAACCAGTTGATCAATTGGCGAGAGGCACTTCAGAAGTGCAGACTAATAGACCAATTAGAAACAGATGAAGCCACCGAAAATTTTTTGAGTATATTCCAAATCCATTTCATCTTGGCCTCATCAATCAACCATTCCCTAATGAGAGAGATATTAATGAGCAGCATCAGCAATATTACGGCTAAAAATGATTCGCTATATGAACAGACTGCCTTGACTACTAATGAGCTCAGGAAGAATTGAGTTAGTGAATTTGATGAACGAGCTGATGGCAAACCGAGGCAGCCTCGAGGACTTGATAGTCAAGTACCGGCAATCAGGCTGCTCTGTCATGTAAGAAATTGGAGCCAGTAACTCTAAAAAACCTTTGATCAGGACGACGATCGGCGCTCTGAAGTACAAATTAAAGCCGAAGTTTTCTCGAGAGCTGCTCTTTAAATTGAACTTGACAAAAATAGATGACATAGCCACGAAATCGAGGAAGGATTATATAACTAATTTATCCTTAATCATTACAACTAGAGATAAGTATTCACTTACAAGAGACAAGCGATTTTTACAACAATAATGTTTCAAACCCTGACAGCTTCTTTGATTGCTCAATTGCTCGATATTATTTCTGTTGTTTTGATATTCGAACCCTGAAATTAATACTAAAAATATATCTCAGTCATATGTGATAAGTAAAGCTGATAAAAAATCGATTACAATCGTAATTTCGACAAAAGAATCTTCAGTGAATACAGAAAAGAGTACTATTAAATACGCATTTGGGTGGCTATGACTTCAATGCTAATTATCGCAGTATAATAGTTACCTTTCGAATGTGTACGACGTAGGTCGTAGAATGTATAAGAATGTAAGCCCTGGTAAAATTAATGGAAGATTAAGCACGCCATTACGAGCACATAAATGGAGGAACAAGTAAATAGGTTCGCTACAATAGAGATGGGAAGTAATTCCCAAGCGGGGAAGTGATTGAGGGTGGCTTGAGCCGTAGATTTCTGAGGAGCGCTGGGGATGCGATTGAAACTGGATTTATTATTGAAATTGAAACGGAAATTTAGCGAGGAGAGGCGAGAGAGCGAACACGAACAACAGCCAGCGAGATTGCGAGGGCGGATGAATTTTATAGAGAATGAGACTGGGGTACCAGGACATAAAATTACGAGTACGAAGCGCAGGGAACCATTAAATGTGAGGGGGAATATCAGAAAATATGAAGAAAAACCTAATTACACAACCAATTTTTTTAACAAAACTGGTTAAAGAATATAGCTTAAAATAGATGCTTAAAGATCATTTAACAATATTTTTCCATGAATTTAAATTAAATGAAACTCATAATTAGACTTTTTCTAGCAAGAGGGTTAGAATTATAAGCTTGTCATTTAGGAAAAATAAGGCGATCTGTGCAAACAACTGTCGCGACGTAACATTAGGACTCAAAAAAAGTTGAGCGCTGAACAAACCGTGGAAGTGAAAGCAGCATATCTCGGCAAGGCTCGTATGGTTTAAGCAGCAGACTTCGGAAACAAGCATGTCTGTAGTAAACCAACAAAGAGGACATGCATGTCTCCGGAAAAGCTCCAAGCTCTCGAAGAGTCAACAGCAATTTGCGTAAATTTCTAACTTTGCGAGAGGACGCGCGACGCCACCTTCTTAAGCTAACCGGTTAACGCCATTCCAGAGGATTACCTAATTTCCTTCAAGAATGTTCCATATTTTGCAGGCAGTTTGAGAGAAAGTAATACGAGGCGAGGGCGGTCGCGACGTTATGCCCTATTGTTAGGATGGACGCTCGGAAGCCCTCTGAGGAGGTCCATTAGTGCCGGTAAAGCTTCCACGAACGCTCGTCCGTGTATCCTTACGAATAAACATTGAACAGGGTTACTCGAAGCCCTGTCATATTAGACGGGAGTGCATAATGAAGAGCGGCATATTTGCATGGAATAAATATGTGAAAATGAAGCAAAACAAGCAGAGAACTTAAAGAAATGAGTTTACGTTTTTTCTATTTGTATTTGGAAAATGCAAGACTTAATCGACATTAGTCTAAGAAAATGCAACTAGAATGTATGAATTGGAATACATGATCGAGAAAAATGTGTAGACAACTTAGCAAAAAGTCATGCCAAACAAAATCCACAAATATTCATTAATGAGGCTAAAAAAATATCTATTTATCAAATGAAATTCTATAGGATCCCCGATTATATTTATTATAGTTCTTTTTCAGTGATTAATAAAGTCAGCTAAACAGCTAATAGAAAATTCGTAAAGTGATTTTACTGGGGAGATGAAACTGAATCAGTGGTTGATAAACGTACTCGCATTATAAATGTGCGCTGAGGATGCGATGGCAGATTAATTTAATATTAATAGGACCGTAGCCATCTCACTGAACCATAAACCAATTCATGAGCCCATGAGAGGCCTTAACTCATCTCTTGGTAAACAAACATAATTATGCAACGACTTATTGAGAGGAGCAATGATAATGATTCAATTTAAGTGCAGGATATACATTAGTGTACGACAGGAACAATGGGTAGATCCTTCAAGATGCAATCCGGTGCATAACTTGAACGGTTCAAACAATCGATTGCTAGCATTATCAATTACTAAGAACTAATTATTTTAGTAAAAAAAAACTACTTACTTAATTACTTAACAAGTATTAATAATTGATCATACGAAAACTCAACCACTCTATAACAAGTTTTCGACACAAGAATCAGAAATAACATAAAAACTTTGCTCCTTAAATAGGCCACTGGTGTGAGTTATATACTACATATGGCAGGAAAGTCTACGGTACTGTCACCCAATATTTTATTATCTTTCAAAAATCCTTCAGAAATGAAATGGATGTGTTTTTGTTACGGTAATTGGAAAAATTAGGGATAAAATTAACAATAATCTCTCAAGAGATGTAAAACAAAAAACATTGTAATGCAGACACCTTTTAATGTAACCGACAATACGATTACGATTCTTACGATTAATTTATAGGCTCAACAAATTTCATGGTTATAAGTTACATGAAACTTTTAAAATTTGATGACAAAATATGAAGTAAAAAGGTACAGAAAAAATATGCACATAGCGAAAATTGTTATAGTTTAAATATTTCTCTAAGCTGAGAGATGAATCCTGTTCCGCCAAACGTTGCCATTTTCCAGTGAGAAGGCTCCTCAATTTGCGAGTAAGAGCTTTTCTGGGCACTCAGCGGAACACAAAAATTCACAAACAAGCCTCGACGCTGAGCGAAATTCCGAAAATCGACAGACCAAGAAAATCAACGGGAAGACGACAGCCTGAGCGCTGCCGGCGATGCAAAAGGATAGAGAGACGACTGCAAAAAATATCTGATAAATGAAACATGGAGGAGACAGATTAGTTTTTGGGACAAGATATTCTTGGAACTGAATATTTTTTAGAGTTGGACCTAAGCCATGGAATTTCATACCAGTAAATACGTAAGATTAAATTTAAATTATTTTAACAGTTTCGAGGATAAAATCAAACACGCTCGTCGTGCACATTCTTAAAAAATATAACTCAGTACTCACTGCAGTGAGTGACAGAGCGCATTTTCTCGTCGACGAAAACTTGAGGTCACGGACGGACGGACAGACAGACGGACATGGCGAGCACAATAGTGCATTTATCCAGAAATGAGAAAATGCGCTAAAAATGATCAAACAGACAAGATGCAAATTTAGAGGGACAGCAAAATTTTTTCACTCACTAACCACAGCAGAAAAATTCGAACAGCAGAGACAAATTGAAATTCTTTACAAGAGTGATAGGCGATTTGGGAAACAAACTATTCTCGTGGATATTTAATAGATAGTATAAGCACAAATTTAACAGGCCTTTCAAAAGCTTCCTTAGTTTCATTTGACGTCGTGTATTACATATGCGAAATAAAAATAATTATATTGATGGAAATAAATCATTTGTAATTAAGCTTGAAAAGGCATAAACTTAAAATCGTGTGCAAAATCACACAAATGAATTGTGAGATTAGTCCCTTTAACGCCTTTTTCTCTGACTAATTGGAAACTATAATAAAAAGTATAATAAAAAAACACAAATATTTATAAAATATAATAAACCAATTTATGAGAAATGTGACAAGAATATATGACAAAATCGATGCTGCTACAATATTTATTGACCAACATTGCTCACCGATGATATGTCAGCACCCAAGTTTCACATGCACAGTGAGCCGTTCGCATAAATCTACATAATATACTCGAAATTCAATATTTACCTGAAAATTCAAGATCAATTTCAGCAGCAAACGAAACCAAGCAAATAGAACAGATTCGTCTCGAGATTCTAAAATACTTTTAGAGATTGCGAATTTGCAGAATACATTTTGCGTTTCTTATTTAAAAAAAAGTAAAAAAAGGTTGTGATATCATAGCCTAAACGAACACAAAATGTTACCATCACAATAAAATATTTCTTGGAGCATTCAAACATAAATTATTTCTTTTATTACTATTTTAAACAGATCGGTAGACCATCGTAAGTTATCGCTGGTATATCGACGTATGAGCGAAACTCAATTCGAAAAATTCACAATTTATAAAAAATAGGTAGTAGAATGTATACTTCAAAAATAAAATATTATGTCAATCAAATAAAAGAGCGTGATAAAATATGAAGTTTTTCAAATGTTTGAATGCTTAAATGTGAACTATTAAATAAGTTCAAATAAAAGGTTTCCGGTTTTTTATATAATATATAAGTAGCAAATAGTTCCCGACAGTGCAATAAACGTGAGAAAATGTGTACAGCTCAAATATTAAAAATTGGATCCAAAGAAACTTCAATTTAAACCCGTGATAGTTGAATGCAAAATTACAATCGCAAGAAAAGTGATATATGAAACCGAGAAAAAACTAATTTTGCGTTTGCTTTTTTACAATTTCTGTGTCCTACTGATTAGAACTTTTCATTCGTGGCAACGTTCTAGAGGAGAACTTTGCAGTAAAATTACAAGGCTATTTATCAATCAATAACTTTCTGCTGAATTTTTAGCCTGAACTTATGATGTCTAAAAAATGTTTAACCCAGCACAGGGAAAAAATACAAAATGATAGTCAAGACCAAAACTCAAAAGGGTCATATTCGGAAGAGATCTCATCAAGCGTCAGAAGGCAGGGTAAATATTGGATGTTTGAGGAGGGTAAACTGGTCCTCGCGCACGCTTGTGCCGCGGCATAATTAACCCAGCGTTAAATAATACCAGGCGCGCTTTTTGTTTACTGACGGCAAAAATTAAACTCGTAATTACCTTCGACAAATGGGTAATATACCAATAGAATTATCCTAATGATCATATAGGATTATTAGGAAAATCATATGCATGATATCATATAGGATATTAAGATTACTAGGATATTCTATAAATAGAATAGTGCAAATAGTATAGTATCCTATAGGAACAATTTGGCCTCTAGGCATCTTTCGTAAAGTTCAACTAGCTACAGCAGAAATAAATAAAAGGTGGAGGATTCTGAGAACTGTTGTCGTACTGAAAATTTTATAAATCATTTTTTAATATATGGCGATACTGGGGTCACCCATGTTCGTCCATCCGTACTTATAGGCGTCCATCCGCCCAACAAAGGCGTGCAATAAAAGACGCTTCCGCAACTACTCTCTTGAATCTGTGTTTCCAAACTCTCCTAAAGAAAAAGAACAAAGGGTAATTAAGCTGAACTAACAAATAAACGAACAAAAGACAAAGTATGAGCAAACAGTTCTCATGAATAACTAATCTAACTTTACAAAATATTTACAAAATAAAGAACATCTCTGAATAACACTAAAAGTAAAACACAGGAACAAACAAATAACCAAGTTAAAACACACCTTGACACTGTGGGTTCCTGACTAGGACGGACTATTACCTACAAATCTAACTTCCGCATTTCTAAACTGAAAACTAAAATTACAAAAATATAAATTATAAAAATACTAAATTCTAATTCCCTAACAGCGAAGCCACCTTACTAGTGTCGTTTCGTCGTGATTTATCTTAACGCAATAAGAATAAAATTTTAAAAATAATTTAATTTACGGATGATTACAAAATTGATGTGGTCTAAAAAATTAGAAAAGCGTATGCGTCGAAAATTCATTGCAAAATGATAAAAGCTCGTGCAATACGAGTATTTTATCATGGACAAATTATTTCATAATATACCAGCAAATTTCATTAAAAGTTTCTTAAATTGTCTTTACATTAAATCGATCTTTTAAGACGGTGAACTTTTGTCAAATATTTGAGACTAGTTGTATTCATGAAAAATGCAGGGTCAATTTCAAGTGGGTGCAAGTTTGTGCTACCTTAGCTCAGTTAAGAAAGAGAATGGATCGCATGTACTATTCGAATATTTAACTGTCAACCCCTAAAAATAAAAACATTGTCAAGAAGGAACGTTTCAAAAAAATTTTAAATAAATCAAGTACAAAGCAGTCTGGACATTTAATTTTCTATGTGCTGAACCGAAACCCGAATCAGCGATTTGAAGCAATTCATATCTGATATTTTTATAAAAGAAATTCCTAAGTGGAAGTCGAAAACATTACTGCATTTTACGTTGCACTAGTAGCCACCAAGAGAGCGAGAACTTAAAGAATATGTAGAGGGCTAGGTTAATTATTAGGGATCAATGTGTAATATCTTGATGTATAGTGTATAGGAAAAAGATATATTTTAATTAGGATGTAAAAGTTGTAAGATTGTTTTAGAAAGAATCGTGGATTTGCTGGCTGGTGTCGTACGAACCGATTCATTCGGATTTTAGAGAGCGGACAGGAAGTATCCCTCTATTCGGCCTGTATATGTCTTGTTCCAGATTGTCTCCGTGTACTTTGTAACCTTGCCCAATTTTATATCTGTGTTGTGATGTTGGATTTTAAGTATATCTTGACGAGAAAAGACTATTATTCCTGACAACAGTTCTTGCGAACCTGGTGGTCCACAACAAAGTAAAGAGCTGGACCACTCATATCTTGCCACCATATGTAATTCGTTTAAAAACACAAGACGGAAATCGTGCTGCAAGCGACATCCGAGTGAGCGGAAACGATCTGTTTCTTTTCATAGTGAGATACGAACAAATATTAATCAAACATGCGCTGTAAAATATAACAGAAACATTTCTACACATAAATTCATACAACAATCTCATTTATGAATTTGACATGAAGACATAAAAGTTTCTAAGCTGGGTAGCGCGCAGAATTGTTGTATCAAATTTTCCAGCGCACGACCACCGGTTCCAGAAGGTCCGGTCGGGACGAGGGGCACACACGTCCACACTCCAGCGCGGCGTCTCGCGTACTGCCAGCCTGGGAAGGTTACTTCTCCAGAAAGCAATGTCATTTTACCCTCTAATGTCTTTACTTTAGCATTGCACCAGAACCTTAGCATTGCATCTGAACACGCAAGTGCAGGATTTCTACAGACAAGTTTGCTCTGGAAATAAGTTTTCTAAAAAGCATCATTGCGTCGCAGTTTGAATTTATTCGAAAATATTGTCGTTATTCATCAAATGCGAACTATCAGTCAAAGATATAAAAAAACATTAAACGGGATTAAAGTGAATTTCAAGATTGGATTCTGCAACAATGTTGGGTGATAAAATGTTGTGTACCATACTTCTAAATTATAGATATAATTTCTTTGTACGCTTTCATTTTAAGTTCATTTTGTAAGGTAAATTTCTCTAACGAAGGCGGAACATTTTTATATTGGTTAAAATAAAGATGATTTTTTTTACGTTAACGAAATCAGATGTGAATTTCGTGATCACCACAAATTCCGTTTTCAGTACCGCATAAATCAGTGTTTAAGGTCTGCGGTAGCTCAAGAATATGTCAGAAATGGTATCGTTGAATATACTATATAATTTTAGAACGCTCATATACCACAATTAATTTACCGCCAAATGAGAAAAGCCAAAATCAAGGTACACGCATTGAAATATATAACTCAATAATCGGTTGTAGACTTAAAAGAACTAGGCCAATATAATAATTATCTTCGTAGTAGTATAGTATAGTATGGTATAGTATAGTATAGTATAGTATGGTATAGTACTTTTCTTGACTAGAGATAAGTAGTAATAGAATAATAAATAGTAATAAAAGTAATAAAGTATAATAGTAATAAGTAATAGTAATAGTAATAATAAAAAATAACCCAGTGACAATAAAAAAATTATTTCTGTGTAAATTAAAAGTTTTGTTTTACACGGCCTGGCAGTGGAAATGCACACAAGCGAGCCGTGCGCAGCGCCGCGCTTGAGTTACGCTGCGGCAGCCATGCAGAAAATGTGCAGCCTACAGGGAGCGTCCGCGGAGCTGTCGCAGAGGCCCAATTTAAGAACATTGCTGTCGAAATCTCAACTTCAGCTCTAGTATTGCCACACAAATATTCCACTGGAGCATGAATAAATTACGACAAATGCTTCATTAAGTCTTGAGGTCGTCTGTAAACTGGTCTTCGAAAATGCCAGTACCATACAAAAATATGCAATATAAAATATTTACGTAATCAGTATAGTGTATTATGAGCCAGAAAAAAAAATTATTTTTATGCTAAATATGAAGGCATTCAAGGTTCTTAACCTGAAACTCGTCATTTATTTGTCAGTATTTCAGCATTTGAAGTGTATGTACATCATTGCTGTAATATATGCCTAACAATATCATTATAATAGGATGATGAATTGGCGCTTGAGATAATTTGGCCGCTTGAGATAATGTGGCGACTTCTATTGAGGGCTATATAAAATTATCAATAAATTTCATTCAACGAAAAATTCCCATTCGTAAAATAATATAAAAAATATTAAAAAACGAAGCGAATGGAGAAGCAGGGAGAGAATCTAGGAAAAATGCTTTGAGGATAAATCATAATAACATGAAAAATCAGGATCAAGATCACATTTTGCTATATTGGAGGATCCACAATCATATAGATCATCATGAAGAAAGGACGAACTATAAATTAAGAAATAGTTGTTTATCTAACTACCCAATCCACGCAGTTATTTAGAATTTCAATTGCCTTGTCTCGAGGCTATCATGATCAAAACAGGAGAAACACTCATCAGATTCCCGAACGGAGCTGAAAACATAGTCATTCACTGTTTATGATGCTTACTTTATTTATTATTTCCCCTAACTCTTCCCCCACAATTTCCGTGAATCTGTGCATTCTATTCGTTACTACAACCTCGCAATGCCCGCAATCCCCCTCATACACAGTCATCAAGTGAACGAATTTACACGAAAGCTTCAGTTGTTATATATTTCTCTCCAAATATTCTACCGTTTTAGTTAGGTACCTCATTAAATAAAAGAAATTAGGTATCTCATTAAATAATATGACCAATTTTGCCTTTAATTTGCCTTATAAACAGTGTAGAGTTTTTCAGCACAAAACTACTAAACAAAAAGACGAGCGCTAAAAAAAAATTTTCGGGGCCACCCCTAAAAAGCTCACCCGACGCTGACGCAAGACTCTCAGGAAGTTTAAAAGGCATAAATTATTGGTGATGAGAAGGATCAACTTACGCAAGTTTCGAAGGCAACAATCAAGGTCCAAAAGTTTCAAGATAAGAGTTCGGTGAGAGCAGAAAACCACCTTATCTGCTGGTTGAACGAAGAACATCAACACTTAAACGATAAGAGAACGCATTCGAACTGCATGAAATCGAGTTATGAAATTAAAGGTGAGTATTTACACAAGTATGGTCCATATTAATGCATTGTATACGTTCTTTCGCCAATAAATCACGTTACTAAGAACGAAAAATTAACGTCGTATTGGGAGTACAATTAATTATTTCAAAACCCAATTTTTTTCTCCCATTTACCAGGACATTTTATGGTAATTATCGATTATATTATACGGTAATTATCGATCATCGATTAATCATGGGTGAGCCGACCAATAAAATTTACCATCAAAGACTTTGGAATCATACCCGTCATACAGACGGAAGATTAATGATCGCACGACTTTCAAAACATTTAGTAAGGCTTTAGAATAATTGCTCATGTGAAAAAAAAAATAATCTAATTCAAAGACATGGAAAGCCAATCGTTTATGTATATGGCAAAGTGCAAAAATCGCGCTTGTCGCAGATGTTAAACGGTCAAGGAGGTATGCCATAATCTTAGTACCGGTACTATACAAGTTAAATTGATAATAAATTATTACTTTTATTATTATTCTGCAAAAAACAATTGTCCACCAAGAATATAAAAGCAAAGAAAACACTAAGCAAGTTCATGCTTTCATTGAAGTTATGTTGAATTTACTTGGGCTATTCTTTGCTTTAAAGTTCTTGGTAATAAATTAATAATTATTCAGCAAAATTCTCATACTGGGTCTTAATTTACGAGTTCTCTGTAATATAATATAGTTTCATATGGAATGTGCCTACAATGATGCAGCACAAACGATGTAAATGCAGGGAACTAATTCACGCACCCGAAAGAACTACTGAAATTTCGGAAGCGTTTAGAAAAAAATAGAAACACGTCGTAATATTCGCAAAAGGAAGATTGTGTAGCATTCATCCATTATTAAAAAAATCCTAATTATTATTGAAGTATAGCGGGAAACATAATTGTGGAAGATGCTCATGTGTTATCAACATTTGCTCACGCATGAAGTATTTCTGGTAACTATCACGCTTGAGTCGAAAATATTACCAGCAAAAAATGAATACAAAGAACTAAACAGTTTGCAGGCTTTCAAAAATTTAAGCACCACAGCCGACGATAAAACAAATTTAAATTGAGCATTCAAAAACGGAGGCAAAACAATGAAAGAAATGAACAAAAATCTGCTAGGTCGCCTACAATGCCCAATAATCGCAAGAAGAATGCACGCCGGAGAGCAAACGCCTGACCACAAGAGCGGCGGAGTGAGGCGCTGCCGGCGGCGTTCCTCAGACCATTACCGAGAAGCTCTCTGCATAACAAAGCCAATACGCCGCATATCGCTCTAATGTCGGGGCCCTGAGGTGCGCCCGTAATCGACGTATATTGTATGATGGCTACTGGCACTTGCGTATTTTGTAGGGACGTTGGGCAACCTTTACGGCGATCTGGAGATACGACAAGGCAGATATCGGGCGATCACCTTAAGCACGAAGTAGTCTTGCTATGCAGCAGCATTGTCACATCTTCAGCGTGCATCTTCTCTACAAGTTGTTCATTACCATGATATTAACAAAGAGAATGTTGAGTGTTGGACTTTGAGAAACTTCAAATATGCGTGATAAAAAAAAAGAACATTTTCATTTTATGCTTTGAAAACCAGTTTGAGCCTAAAAAAATGAGTTTCTCAAATAGGTCAGATGTGTTAGCAACGATTTCGCCACAATTTTTGGAAGTTCAGAACAATGTCTTTATGACCTATTTGTTTTTCTAGTATATGAAGACCTCGAGACTGCTGCATTGAACCACAATCTAGCAGAAATGCTTATGATTTAAAAATTTAGTGGAATGGATATTGCGTAAAATTTAATGCATCAAAACGGAAGAAAGGTTTCAGAAACATACACTTATCATATGATGGGCTCAAAGTTCGTTTAATCCCTGCATGTCTGATAACGCTATACGAGCACTATGATCATAAAACCGAAGCAGTGCTGTAATTCTAATACTATTAACGGTGCTTTGATTTTAATACTAATAACAGTATTACGATTATGTTACTAATAACACTGCTGTGATTCTAATACTATTAACGGTGCTTTGAATTTAATACTAATACCAGTATTACGATTATGGTAATAATAACACTGCTGTGATTCCAAAGTCAATTGTGTAAGAAAAAATGCAATGTTGTGTGCGCTTGTGTATCCCATCCCGTCCCAATGCTGCAACTCTGGAATAAATTTAACATAATGACCTCCTCAAGAAGCTCTAACAAAATGCGTTTTATGTCGTTTTTGGATCAAGATTGTCACTGACCATTTGTACGTTTAATCGACAGAACAATATACGACATGACATGAAATTTACGATAATAAAAGTAATATAAATTATGAAAGTTGTATTAAATACCGTAGCGGGCATTTCATGGATCGCCTCCTAATTAGAACTAAATATCACTCATTTGGCTCCGAAATGATCGTTGATCACAAAAAAAGTGAGACAACTGAAGAAAAATATGGCGAACAAGGTTTTCCACTTGAATAAATGAAAAATTTTACATGAATACAAGAAAAAAAGGAAACCAATGCGCTAAAAAACATGGAAAGCAAAGCCGACGCGCCTTCTTCAGGCTGCTTTTTGACGCAGTAATAAAGCGCGTCTGACGGGTTTGCGAGTTGCTCTAAAAGCTTCCAATAAATCGCTTTGGAAAAATTATCGAACTGGAGAGGAAGTTTAGGCGCGGTATTGAGAGAGCAGCCAACGCTCATACCGGGAACATGGGACAGCATATCTGCGCTACCGAAAATCAAGTCAACGATGGGCTTTGGTCGAAGGCTGTTATACGAGTAGATTATTTCTAAAATGCTTTAAATAATAATATCGACAGAACATGACATACTGCACTGTCAGAAAAATTACCGTTAACGGTATTACCGGCGTTTAAGTGGCCGGTCGGCACGTGAAAAGAAACACCGTGTTGCCGTTTTTATTCTAATTTAACACTTTAAATCCGTAAAACATCTGATAAAAGCGTCGAAACAGTTTATTTTCACGGGGCGACCGGCCACTAGAACGCCAGTGGGACCGTTTTTTCACCGTTTTTTCTAACAGTGTGAGGTGTCTCTAATCAATGAAACAAATGCACGGCAACTCATAGCCGTAATTGTTTTAATTTTGAAGATCAGGTGATAGATTATTCTGCATGAGCACAAGGCAGCTGGCCGATAAGATTTGGTAAAACATTTTCCCTGTACGGTTGCTCAATATATTGTTTATTCACATCCGTATTTTAATTTTGCTTCATAGTTTCTTGATACGAGAGTTGTACTTGTTTAGATATCCAAAAGAGACGATAGTGGTTCTATATGTCCATCATCAAAATGAAAGAATCGGTACTTATGATGATTTTTGGTAGAACATTAAACTTACCTAAAAACAAAAATGAAAAAATTGAAATAAATTCTCAATATTAAAATTAAAGTTCACCCCTGTACGTTTTTGTCACTTGTGTACGTAAGTTGTACATAATTTACGTTAAAAAACAACGTTTTTTTTTACTTTCATTTTTTACAAAAGGAAAGTTAGTGGAATGATCTATGCAAAAATTATATGCTACATCATTTTAGGTCTGGGCTGAGCAGTAGCTTCACAGAAAAGGAAATGTGAGGCCGTGAAGCGAGCTTCGCTCATCGCAGTGAAGCGGCGCAATCCGTGGCTTTGCTTGGCCTCGCTGACCGAGGGCGCGCGAGGGGAGTTTCGATTGACCGAATACACAACAAAATATAAAATCTTGCTCCGCCAAAAAGCAAATAAATGTGTTCTGGGACGAGATACACTGCGTAAAACATGAAAAAGTTTTGGTGGCAAAAAAATTTTGAAAAAAATCCCGGTTTCGAAAAGATTACGGAAATAAGAAACTAATAATTTAAAATATATATTACTTTGATGTATGAGAACAACGTTATACATAAATCAAAGGTATCGTTTAAAAAAGGAAGCAAGAAAAATGTACACCTATATAATTCAGTTTCCCTTAAACTTGAAATATTATGTTACGGATAAATGAACAGCGAGATGACATTTTCACCGTCATTTCACTCAAAAATAGATTGTTTCTCTCACTGCATGAAGTGTTTTTAAGAAGACGAGAGTAGAGCTATACATCCAAAAAAAGTGTACCAGGTCTCCATTGTTTCCTTCTTCATGCTACTTATCTCGGGGATAGCAGAAGAGGTTGTAGGTCGTACATCAGCGCTTATTACAAGCGACGGCCAAAAGCTGCTCAAAATCCGCTCTAACGAGCCGGAATCGTCACCAAGATCCTAAAATCCACTGCGACACAAGCAGCGACCACACACGTGCACGAATGAAAAATGTCACAAAAATTTGTAAATAAATGTATGTCACAAAAATTTGGGAATAAATGTTTTACCTGTAACTAGTGAGATTTGTAAACGTTTGACGAAGAAAATGCATTTACTGCGGTGAATTTCAATACATTGTAGGCCAGATATGAAAATACACAATTTAAATTAATTTTGATGTAGAATATGTCATTTAAACGCTTTAGGCGTTCTTTAAGAAATTTGTTTTCTCTTTACGTTCAGCATTCTTCTGTTATAAAATATTCTAGTGTTTGAGTCCATTAACGGTTCCCTGGGTCAGCCAACATCGTCTTTTATCCAGAATAATGATATTTCCCCCAGCGGCGCTTAAGAGATCATTATGCCCTTAGAAGATCTCAGGAGATCTCGAAAGCTCGAGATGAATATTCTTCGTCATTGTAAAGCTCTTGAGAATTCATTTATCATAACCAAATCAATTTTGTTGCAATTGTGTGGGAAAACCATTTGCAGCCAATAATCAACTATATAAAGAGGATTTATTGCGAAATACGACTTCATTTGCAGAGCCTCAAATCAAATAAGTAACACCACTGAAATGTTATTTAAATTGACAAAACTTATAATAATTTAAAATGAACGACCTTCATTTTATATTCAAGAATGATATTCAAGCACAACAATACGACGAGCTTCTAAACCTTACAGGCCAGACATGAATCAAAGGGAATAATTTAAGGCTGCAGCCTGGATTCCCAGAAATTCTGCGAATCCTGAGGAGCTTCAAGGACGTGATAAATTAAGGCCAGCCTGGATTGTTTTGCCTGCTAATGGAAGCTAAGAAGAGCCGAGCTATGCAGACGCCGTTCATCCTTTGATGGTAAAGCCGTTACAGAGACAAGCCTTGTTCATGAGCAGCTTAGGAATGCGAGTAAGACTAACTTGGTCATAGAGAACATATGTTGAAACGTTAAAATTTATAGAGTTAGGTTTGCACAATCTTTACCAAACTTACCTAGAATAAAATTTAGGTTCAAGGTCTTAAAATGATATTTGTACAACGCCCTTTATACTAACAAACCTGGAGTAAATTATCGAACATAAAAATCTGACGTTTTTGGGCGGGGGTAATCTAACGTTACAAATGACGATCAGTACTCTTAAGGTGTGCAAAATTATATGTGGCAATATGAGTTTCAGAAAACAGTAGATAAAAAAAATACAAACTCATTATTTGAGGTCCCAATTAACACGTTGACTACGATTGTTTAATCTTGTACTAATATTTCATTTTTTGTACTGTTTTTAAACAGGGTTGCCAGACGGTCATTTTTCCGGACAAATTCCGTGATTTAGTTTTTCTCAATTGCGTTGGCCGGCTAAAATTTATGATAGGGGTACTTCCTAATTAAATTTTAAATACTGCAAAAAGAAAATGAATGGAATTTTTATAGCGGAACCTACAAATATACCAGTATATTTTGAATTATCGGCCTTTTTTGGCCTTTTTTGTTCTCGGATTTGGCTAATTTTAGGCAACCTGAATTATGTACCACTACGTCCTGGAGAAATACATTTCGTGGTACGCATATGTACCACTTCGTAGTCAACGTGTTAAATAAGATTAGGGACCAAATTACGCACCGATTATCGTAAATGTTTTTCGAGTTTGGATCAATGAGATCGATACTTCGAAATATGAAAACAAGTTTCCTGCACTTGGGTGTACGGTTAAAGCAAACCTTCAATTACAAAAATGTGGAAATAAAAGATGAAAAATTCTGAAAAAAAAAATTCGCTTACTACCACCCTCATTCGAAGAAGTAGAACCGAATTGCAAACAAACCACATTTCTCCTAAAATGCCAAATCCGTACCAGAAACGCCGGAACTGCCTTGCGTGTAATACGAAGCCAAATTTCCATCATGAGCGACGTAGGTTGTGAGCTGGAAAGGAGGCTCATCTACCGTGTAGGCCTTTACTCGGCGTTGGCAAGACCATTCCCTTACCTAAAGCGCTGCGTTCTAGCTCATTCCGGCACACTTGCCGTTGTTCTTGTGCGCTTTCCTTCAGTTGCGGCTAATTGAAAGCTGTAAACCAGCGAGAGAAGCTCTTCGCGAGTGCCACAGGTACATAGAGGCGCGATGCTTATACCTGACACAACCAGCTAACAATACACTTACAGTTTTGGAACAGCTTACACTGTTATGCATTATAAAAGTGACAATGTGTTTTTAAATTTCTGAATACTGATTTGAAGCAGTGTTAACTACATTCTCATTTCGGGAGGGGTTCCGCGTTAAGGAGGCCGCAGAACTAAAAAATAAAAGTGCCACCAACGTAGATTACTGCTACTGAATTTCATAAACGTACTCATTTTTTCGAGTACTTACGTACTTACTTACGAAATGTTTAGAACACCAGACGTAGAATTTTCCATTGGTACGCCAACCTTCGCGAAAGTTTTTCAAAAGAGGTCATTGGAATAATAGGTAGCATAGAGAGAGATGAGGCTAAAAATTAAAAACAAGATTCAATGAGTTTAAGTTGAAAAGCGGAACATATTAATAAGGAACCTGAAATTTTCAGCATGAAGTGAAAACCACCATTAAATGGATATTCGGAAGGATATTACTAATAAATTTCAAAATTGTTATCTGATCAAAGTCGGGCCCTATAAAATGTTGAAAAATTAATTGAATGATGCCTTGAATTTTCTTCCGATACTAATAAAGAATAAATGAAGGATTACGTTACTGGTTATATTACAGGATAAAATTATGTTCAGAACAGAATTAATTAAACTCAAGCAACCCTTAGAACACAACAATTAAGTGACGACAATGGCAGAAAGAAAAGCAAATGCATTTACAGCGGCAGAAGATTTGATTCTCCGAGCTTCCAAGCGACGAAGTACAAAATCCTGTAATATTTGCGAGAATTGCGGGTCTTCTTATGAATGATGTAATGATTGCTAATACTAATGTGTTTCTGAAGAAAAAATGTTAAACAGTTAACCTCTGTTTTTCATTTGGCTTCCTCCACAGAATGGATATCAGGACCCATCGTCGCAACCCGATGATCCGAAACGATGTCTCAACGCGTGTCCTAAAATGCTCGAAGCTAGCATTAGATGAGGCATAAATCTAATATAAACAAGAAACAATCCAATAAGCTCGAGAAAAATTCCAAAAGAAGAAGCCATTCGAAATCGAGTTAGCGCCATCCAATCGTCTTCAACGTTTCCATTTCATCTGATGGGCGGAAAAAACGTGACGGCGTAAAGGTGTTGGTCCGTGAATGGGAGGCAAAGCCACGAGAAAGATTTCAATGGCGAGAAGAAAGATTCCTTGCATTCCAAATTACCATCCCCGCTGCACCTGCTTATTGGCAGGGCGTAAAACTCCTCATGTGTTACTTTTGCAAAGCGTTCTTCTTCAGGTGCGTATTATTCTTTATTCTAAGATTAAATGGAAGCTAACGTAGACTGCCATTAACTCAAACCAACCTCTTAAAAAGTAAAAGACTATGCGCCAGCTACTTTCAGCAGGCCAACACATAAAATAGTTCTTCTGTATTTATTTCTTAATTCGCCACTATCTGAATGAGTACTTGCTTCCTTATACCGTCCTCTAGCCTGCGGTTCACTCGTTCACCACGCCACTATTCTCATCATCGATCCCTCATTCGGAATCACCTCCATCATTACCCATCTGTCACATACGCCTCACATCACACCATCATGCACCCCGTAGTTTTCTTCACATCCCCATCACCTATTAAACACTCATTCTCTTTTCTCATTCACACCCAGCACCCAAACTCACACAAAAGAGTATACAGTGCTCCTTCACCTCTGCTACAGCACTTGATAATATTTGGCAGTAACGCTGATTAAAATGTTGGCGCCGAAGAAAATTACCTATGAAATGATGCTGCAAAATCCTGATAAAATCCTGTGATCTATCAGGAATTTATTTCATACGGCAACCAGTCAAGAGGAGATGTGGTTGAAGTATGTATAATAGATGTATTATATATCTCATTCCAATTTTAATTGTTTTCATAAAATACCCTAGGATGTGTTAATTTATCTACTTAAACTAATAATGTCTCATTTTTCGCAATCTAAAAAATAAGTACTGTAAAATTATGCGCGCATTAGAAAACCTTTGGAAACCAATAAATAAACGTCTTTAAAAAAAATATTTTGTAACCAATTTATTGAAACTTTTTTTCTATCACAAGTTATACTTTAGAATCAATGCGTGGACATGAGTAATTCTCCGAGTATATAATTGCGTCTATAGTGCTTGTCAATATATCACTGGCCAGTAGACTATAGTTCTCAATTGAGAGTGCGCCTTGGTGAAAATAAATGAGTAGCTTCTTCACTAAACGAATCAGTGATTTAAACTCTGAAAAAATTGTGCAAGGTATAATGAATAAGTTTTAGCCGAAGCATAGAAACAAAGAGCTATGCTAATACGGTCGTTTTGAAGTCTTCGCCACGAAGTCATGTTCGTTAATAATTCAGTATACATTACATTACCAATAATGAAATAATTACAGTGATTCGTGCAAAAACCTCAAACTCGAGGCCTAATATCATCGAAGAGCTCTTATCTTTGATCTTGCAAGTTTCTAGTAATGGATTTCGACGACTGCCGAGGCATTAGTTGATGTTTGTACCATTAATCATGGATGCGGTGACAGCGGCACTGAAATAATCTTCTGGATTTTTCTAATGCACTGGACTTTTCTAATGCCATTTTTTTCTAATGCACTCGACAATAATTGATTCGTGGTTGTAAATCAGTCTATATATTGCAATTAAGCGAACTTCTTCAATTCAACGTGACAATTCTTCAGGTGACAATTTCTAACCGACTTTTGTATATTAATAATCGCGATGAATAACCGGTCACCATGAAACAATTGAAATTTGACTTTCTATCAATGCTTAATATTTTTTAAGCGATCAGCAAAAGTAATGGAAATAATTTGTGGTGTCTTTTATATTCAGTGGAAACAAACAGGACATCATCAGCACAGTCATATGAATTTAGAGTAAAACATTATTAATTGCAGAGTTTCAAGTAATATAAATACTTTCAAGACAATTTGCAACACTACGCTAATTTAAATAGCGAGGAAAACAATTTCGAGGGCAATTTATCAGTAACAACGCTCCATAAGAATTCGATTGCTTGATAATTATCACACATAAATCATGCTAAATGTAATCGCCTGTTTTGAAAAAATATACTATTAGCTAATGTTGACAGCTTGGTAACGAAAAATAATGCAATCGTTCATAAAAACTCATTCTCCAGTGTTTAGGCGCGCGAAAAATGCCAGGAATGAAGAATTAAAAAGAGCCCTTGAGGTCATATTATAGAATATTATAGATTTTAATTTGCATCAAATTAGTAGTTCAATGAGTTGCCTGTTATAAACAACTTAAATCAACACGTCGATCAAGCGACGTATTATTTTTTATCAAAATACTGTAAAAGTAAAGCTAAATATTAAATATAAATAAATGTCTTATGCAAACAAGGCAATAATTTAAGTAGGGTAAGCCGAACATCAATTACAATGATAAGGGCGGGAATGCCTTAGGCCGACGCACCACGTACATATTAGCAAGGCTGGTTGATGCAATGCATGAATTCTAGACAAAGAGTCAATCTCGTATTCTGCTGGCGCCCACCGTGTTTGCTTTTATAGGCGTTTGTGAAGCGTTATTGCCTATGCTTGCGCTATTGCTATATTACGGTACGGCTTCCACCTGGGATAATGCATTTAACGCAATCGGTAGCCCAGAGTGAAGCGAATGAATTATACATACAATCTTAACACTGAATAAGTACATGTATTTGTGTGCTAGACACGGTGCACACTTTAAACTTGGATTTTCCAGTTGATTTCTCTAACACTTAAAACACTGAAGTTAAACGAGAAAGAATTCAGTTCTTCCTGAAAATTCACACTGTAGGCACAAAAGAATAAAGTGCACACAATTTTCATTTGAAATACACTCAGGAATTTGGTTGCGTCATTTTCTGGTCGCAAGGCTTGAAGTCTATATAGAGGGCTGTTGGCGGGCGGATAAGACGGATTAGGCTGACGTTCCATTTGAAGCGAGCAGAGAAGCAGCGAATTCGGACCAAGCCGGGCACTCTCTGAGCATCGCTTCACGGCTCACAGGACGGCTGAGAAAGTGAGCAGTAATCCGAAAACATCCATGCGCAGCACCGACCCGAGTATCCAAGCGCACTCTTGGATTACAGAAAAGGATTTATGTTAGCTGCCTTGGCCTTTTGGATCAAAGACCCAAAGACTATATAATTGAAAAAGGCGGATTCCTTTGGACTGCCTAGCTTAGTCTGAACCAAATAGAAACAATCAAAGCGTAGGAGCGAGAGAAGTTAAAGCCGTGGAGTTACGACGCTGCAGCGGAGCGGCAACACAAACATAGCTCAAGGTATCAGAGTTTCGACACTGCGAAAGGTCGTAATTTCGTTCACTGCTCAAACTACTCGAGAAACTGACGCAGTCGCGGATAATACAGCCCGGCGAATGTTTAGATTAATTTATATTGTGAATAGAGTTCGTAATGCAAGCTGGAGGCTTTACCAAATTGCGATTCAAAAACGATTCAACATTAGATTATCTCGTCATAATGACCACACAGAAGAATCGCAACCAAAGAACGACACGCATAACGTTCAGTATCAATAACTTCTGTGAAAATGTTGTCGCCGGAAGAAAAATGCGAGTCAAATCATATAATATATAAAACTATATATAGATAGGAGTAAAAAATAACCATTGAACATTATTAAATGCACTAATATCACGACTAATATCAAGTCCATCACTCAGAATGAATTATGAATTTCCCCTTCATAGTAGAAAACAAAAGATAAGTTTTGCTAAAAATTAGTTGAAAAAATACTAAGTAGGCTTACACCCGAATGATGATCGAACGGAAAAATTAAATTTTATTCACAACAATAAATCGAGAGACTGGGAAAGATTCTTAGAAACTAAGGGTTTTTGGGAATTAAGGGAATTTCAACAAATGTTTATGGTGAAATTAGCATCGCTCTCTAGCTCGGGTCGTCAAAAAAAAGCTAACAAAGAACGAGAGGCTTGGATAAAACGAATGGAAATGCCGCAACGAAATTGCCCTATGTTAGCGCTCTAGTAATTAACGACGTCACTTGCTTTTATAGAAATGTAATTTTTTTAATATATACGTAAATGACCCTATGATGCATTTAGACAGAAAGGGAAACAGTGATTAATCTGCTTTCTTAATGCGTGTTAACTTTAGACTACTTTCTCACACGCAAATGTTACAAAATACTTGTGATTTTCGCTATTAATTTTATGAATTTACAAATTCTATTGATTGATTATAAAAAATTGCGGTGATCGTCATGCGAACGACGTGAGAGGACAGTAACTGTGTTCTGCCATAACTCAAACCTGCTTTTCTTGCACTTCATAGAAATTAAGTGCAAGAAAAGCGTGTACCGATGCTCGTTCATAAAAAAAAATCATAGTTGATCACAGTGGGAAAAGTGGTTGGTAGTGAAATGAAACTGTTAATCTAAGCACGCGGGAACTCTGCTGCAAGAGCGGAAGGAAGTTGCCATTATACAAATGAAGATAGTATTTGGCTCATCAATGATCATTTAAGTAGAAACAATAATCGTAACTGGGTTTTCCGGAAAAAACAGCGACGGACCTATACCGCCGCGGTTCTCCATGACGCCGGTCTAGCGCAGCCGATCCAGCGCCATTGACCTGCGCTGAAAATGAGGCAGCAGCGCCTGGATCAGAGATCCTAATGAGATTGAAGTCGTCAGCTTGATTGGGAAACAGATTGGCCGTCAGATACATCGAGCCAAATGATACGCCTCGAGGAAGGCTCTAGCAACGGCTCTTTAATTGAAAACTGGCATGGGGGGTATCTCCCGCCTAACTTAGGGTATTGATTAACTCAGCCACAGATCTAAGGAGGAATTAATGAAATCTGGATTATAGTATGGTATAGTATAGAATATTATAGTGTAGTATATTATAGTATAGTATAGTATAGCATATAGTATAGTACTGTAATCGTTAAAGAAAAGTCCAAGTTTGGTCAGTCGCCGACTTTTGTAATGATCTTGACTGATTACTCGGAGATCTCATAATGGCTTTTTGACCAGACCTTTACAAAACTGAGGTTGAGGCTAAGTAGCTACTGAACATTTCCCAGGTCTGAGAGGTGGGAGGTTTTTATAATCTAAGCACAAACCTCTACATAAAATTTTCCTAATATCAGTTGAACGTGTTCATACTCGGGACGTCATCGGCCAGCTCCATGTGTCGGCGACACGAAACGTGAAGAAATGTTGTCGCATGAATGGGCTGTATCTCATTTTTCTAGTTTATATCGTTGCCCTTGGTGTTTATTCTTGTTTCATATTCTGATAATCTTTCTGGAATCTCATATGAACCATGAGTATACATGAATACTTTAATGATGTCGTACGGAGACGTAGATTACAAAGACCTGAAGGCTTCGTAAGCTCTAATCTTTCTGCTTGACCACATTGGTGAAGTTCTCCTATCCTTACACGATTGTGTAGATCGTGACTAACATCACCAATTTTACACTCGGTGCGATTATAACGTGGAAGCATGAAGTCTGACCTGTGTTAAATAAATCTTATATATATACTGTAAATGTTGATGTTTGGAGGATTCAGTCATTCGGCATTTCTGTTACGATTAATATAATGGATCAAGATTCAAGCTTACTCGAATCACAGAAATACTAATAACTAGAAACAATTGATACCGTTTCCTTATCTTAGAAATAAAATCCTGAAATAACCAGTGTCATAACTTATACAACGGTTATTTGTGCCACCTCTACCACTGGCTTGATGATAAATATTTACGTACAACGAGCTAGTCTATTGTCTAATAGGATTAAATGTCGATGCTTGAACCGAAACTCAAGTGAAAAAAGAATTTATACGATATAATAATTTTAAAAAGTTAACGTTCCAATAACAATGAATAAAGAAAAAAATCTAGCATGGTGCGTCACATCCACCCAGAAGGGAATTCTTGCGATGCTGTGTCATCACAAGCCTACAAACTTTACTCCCACATATAATGAACAAACGAGCAATAGTGCAAATTAAAAAAAAGACACAAGTATATTTATACAGAAAGACTACGGATAAACATTCCTTCGTACTCTTATTGTATTGAGAGTAGATAAATTCGTAGAAATAGGCTGGAAATGGAAGGAGTACTATAATATTCATTCCTTTACCTCGATTCAGAGTCGGGCTCCATAACTTCAGGCGTTGCATGTCAAACCAACTTCATATGAACTGCCGATAGGAAATAAAGTCGTAAATTCATTTAATTTGTCCCGGACGCTTTGCCAGGTTCTCAGAAACACCCGTTCGTTACTAGAGAACCAAACAAGCACACACTTTCGTACATGATGCCACAGACGACGACCTCGACTACAAAAGCTCACAATCACGTTCAAATTAAGATTCCGTTCACAAATGAATGTGTCACAAATATTATAATTCTTCAACATGTTCGCCGAATTGAGCACAAAAAAAAAACACAAAAACACCTACACTAACACACACAGGGTGTGATACAATTAAAAGCCTCACAAAAATACATTTATTAATCTAAAAATTTAATAAGTACTTACACATTATACAAATACGCAAACTGCGATGAGTGGGCAGAAACGAATAAATTCCCGAAGTTGTAGCAAACTAAAACATCGCGAAGCACACACTGTTAGAAAAAACGGTGAAAAACGGTCCCACCGGCGTTCTAGTGGCCGGTCGCCCCGTGAAAATGAACTGTTTCGCCGCTTTTATCAGATGTTTTACGGATTTCTGGTGTTAAATTGGAATAAAAACGACGACACGGTGTTTCTTTTAACGTGCCAACCGGCCACTGAAACGCCAGTAATACCGTTAACGGTTATTTTTCTAGCAGTGCACAGAAATACCTACACAGGCACACACAAACACAGATGCATCGAGCGGACTCTCGTAGCCACGAGCACTCGAGATGATTGAGCTGCAGTTTGCAGGGAAACCCGAGCTACGCTGCGGCGTCCAAAACAACGGCGCATAGCGTAAATCAATCCCGCCCGTGTGCCCAGCACCAGGGTTCTGCTGAACCCCGGTGAATATAGAGAGCTGAACCGAGTATATAGGGAGCTGAACCGAGTATATAGGGAGCTGAACCGAGAATATAGGGAGCTGAACCGAGAATATAGGGAGCTGAACCGAGAATATAGAGAGCTGAACCGAGTATATAAGGAGCTGAACCGAGTATATAGAGAGCTGAACCGAGTATATAGGGAGCTGAACCGAGTATATAGGGAGCTGAACCGAGTATATAAGGAGCTGAACCTCGGTGTATATAGAGAGCTGTACGAGCTCACAATTTGCGTGTGTTGGAGCCGTGCAAATACAACTCACGACAAGCAAACTAGTCACGGACAAAATGCTTTTATGCTTGGTAAATTTTTGTTAAATTCGGAAAAAATTGAACATTAAAAAATGGCATTATAGAAGAAACAGATGTCGATTCAAATAACATTATAAAGACTGCATGCGAGCGTGCAATACCCGGTTACTGAGGGTATGATTTCAGCGTCACTTCTTACGAGGTATTGCCATAAAATACTTATCTACCATCACCAACATATAATATTCGGTCAAGAGCAAACATTCCGAGAACTAGGTAAAAAATAATGAGCCTTCGTCTAGTGACTGAAATACAGTGAATATGCAAAATAAACGAAAAATTTAATAAATGAAAAAACAAGTGGAGAAACATTACTTTAATACATGAAAAAACAAGTGGAGAAACATTACAATGTTTCCACTAAATAATTTGACAAACTGAATACTGGTTTCTGAACTAAAAAAATCCTCGTTAAGTGTACACGTGATTCAGATGGACGTAAAAAGTTCAACTTCTGATCACAAGTTGAAATAAAACCGTTCTCTAACAAACAAGAAACTATGTGGTGTCATATCATTATTAATATTCCGTCGTTTAATTGGGTTAAAAATCAGATGAAACTTTATTCTTGAGATAAATTCCCCCGTTTGAGAACAAGCCAAAGAATTGGAGTGAAGAAATGAAAAACTGCGGAGCTATATGGCGCCGTGCGGACAGCTCACTCAGCGATATTACAGCGCATTCATACAACCTAAACATAACAATTGTTTGACTTCACGCCAGACTGATTCTTCCTGTATAGTCCAAATTGAAAAGAAGAGGTACGCAAAATACAGGACAACGAAAGCGACTGCTATGTTAAGATAAGTAATAGTGAGGAAAGGGACGCAAAATACAGGACAACGAGCAGCGACTGCTATGTTATGATAAGTAATAGTGAGGAAAGGGACGCAAAATACAGGACAACGAGAGCGACTGCTATGTTATGATAAGTAATAGTGAGGAAAGGGGCGCAAAATACAGGATAATGAGCAGCGACTGCTATGTTATGATAAGTAATAGTGAGGAAAGGGACGCAAAATACAGGACAATGAGCAGCGACTGCTATGTTATGATAAGTAATGTGCATAAAGACATCAAACAGTTGATACGAACAATACGCGTGGGAGACTAACTAATCACAAATAACATTATCAAAACAAGTCTCTGACGTGCAGTTCATTAATAATTGAGCGATCTCTACTTGAGGTTTAAACAATAAACGACTGCATAACGACTCTTTACAATGAGTTTGAATTGTAATATTGGCGCGAACGCATATTTTTATCTTACCCAACATTCAATTTCAGCCAGTCTTTGAAAGATAGATTTAACTTCTAAGGTTGGTATAGCACATGAACAATCAAATAAACTCGTCAATGCAAATTTTAATGATCAAGAATAAAATAACGGATATTAAATAAAAACCAAGGTCAGGACGAGCGGGTGAGAGCACGTCACGGTGGGCAGCTTTGAAGAGGAACGATCGAGTTGCAGGCGACGACAACGAAACAAAGTCGTCCCCGTGCCGCGGCAAATAGCAGCTCTAGAACTCGACACCACTGAGTAAAGTCGCTTGTCTTGTGATAACATATCCGGTGACTTGAACAACAATGACAAGTGTGCAAGACGCGGAACGGAACTGAAAAACTTGAGACAGCAAAAAATTGCATGAGTCACTGAAGGAGCAAGAATTTGTAACATAATAGGAATAAATTGCGATGCTTTTGATCGCCCAAAGATTTATCATTGATGACGAGATGAGGTCGAGTGCTCTTAGCTTGTAGCTAGTAAACATTGTGTGGAACTAAAACAGGATTTACAAGAAAAAACTCGTAAAACGGCATTCAAATTTAAAATACAAACATGATTGAACTTCAGAGGCGTAATTAACCTAGAAGTTGAGACGGATTTTTCTCATGCCAAGATAACTTTTTGCTAATATACGAAAAAAATGATGGAAATCTAAAAAGAAGAACGTTAAAACACAATTTTCCAAGATAAAAACAGGGACTGAGGAAAAAAAGAGCAAAGAAACCGATTTTAATCGCTTATAAAGAGCAAAAGGCACATCGAGAATTTTTAAGCGAATTTAATTAAGACTGAGCTACCATAAATGCTGTAGACTCACTGAAGATAATAAGAATTAGACATTTTAATTCGCAGGGCAGTTCCAAGATTCTAAAAATTATTGCTGTCTAATTGAATAGAACAGCGATGATGAAATAGGAAAACTGGAAGGTTTAGCAGTGAAATAAATTTCAAGATCATTTATTAAATAGAAATTTCGATCATGTTCATTAAACTTTCAGGGTCGACAATTATTAATTAAGGGGTTTTAGAATAACATTCATACGTTGTGCATGTTCAAAATGGATGCCAAAAAAAAAATAAATAATTTAAGTGAATAGTTCAAAAACATATCATAGGCCACCAGCTAAAATCTGTCATCCAATAATATTACAAAACAACTAATAATTATGTGAGGGAAAGGTTAGCAATGATCTGCAGTCTCATACTGTTAGCCAAATTAATTGACATAGTAATATTCGGAGACTAATGCCCTGATGACTAATAATAATCCAAGGAGAATAACGCAAGTACTTCATTAGAGCCTGAGCTAAGCGTGAGCCTGAGCTAAGGGAAATAGAAGTGATGACGAGCGTCGTTATGCCGGCGAGTGTAGGGGCAGTTAGTGTCAGCATTCGGTACGGCCAGGCCGTCATCGCTGAGCGTTTGTGCGGCGATAATTGCTATAAAACATCGGGGTTTATGGCGCGCTCGCCCGCTGACACCATCGGGCAAGGTAATGGCCGCACAGTCACCTGAGCCACAGCACCTGCGACAGCCTCCAGTTTACTCAGCAGTGATGACTGCGGCTTGTGATTACGTGTGGAGGAGAGTTAATAATATGGAGATGCATGAGTAGGTGCTGGGTTGATCGGTTTGGAGGCAAATGGAGATGAAGTCATAATAAACATGAAGAGATGAAGTCATATAAACTTCATGAAGAGATGAAGTCATAATAAACTTAAAACTGCAACAGGCTTGATCGTAAAAGAAAATACATTCGTATGCAGTACATTCGCATCTTTACTGCGAATGTATTCTGCGAAATACATTCGCATCTTTTGCGAGATGTACTGTGAATTAAAAAAATGTTAATGCGGGTGGTCGTTAATTGAAACATTTTTGTACAGTTTGTATTGGTGTGGTCTGCCATGATAAAGTAAATCATTAATAAGATGTGATTTAAAGAAAATATTAGGTATGACTATTTGATGCATAATTATTTGAATCGTTCATCAAGTAGTGCGAGAGTTGATGAAAAGACTTAAAGACACAATGGAGGGCTATAATCTTTATTTTGATATTAAGATTATATGAAAAGATTATACGAAATGAAAAAAAAAACATAGCGAAACTTTACGCCGGAGATCAAGTGTATGGGCATTTTAATGAAGCAAATTGTGGAAATATGATTTGTACTCGGTATATGTTCATTTTTTAAATTGTTGAGATGTATTTTATTTAGCATTTAAGAATGTATTCATGCAAAAGTATATATTATTGTTACGTGATATGTAGCCTGAGCAGAGGATTTCCTCTATAACTTTCCTTCAAAAACTCAAATGCTAGAAGAGGAAAAAACTTGTTGGTGGCCATTTATTAATTGTATTTATTTAGTGCCGACCCTAACATGTACATAATAATTTTGTTTGTTAAATAGGACAGTAGTACAATGAAGAATTTTGAGATACAACAGTAACTGGACATTTTAACATCTTGTCATAAACACCTTCAACATTTTTGTGACCTTATTTTGATCCATGAAAATTGCGTTTAATAAATGAAAGTTAAGTATCGGGTGGATTACAACGAAAATGCATGTAAACAAAAAAACGGAAGTTGAAAATGTAAGCAAAGCGAGCGGAAGCGAAACATCGGCGTGACGTGTAGCGAAGCGTCATTTCGCAACGCGCGTAATGAAGGCATTTGTATTTTAGGGGCCGCCGCTCCCTTCCTAGCGTAGCGCGACCGGCCGCTCGCTTCTCCTTTCTTCACTCCTTATTTGAGAAGCAAATGGGCATCAGCTCTTTTACGATTTCATCGCAAACTCAATCCTGAACTACACTGCGAAAACGAGAGCAGAAAGCCAGGCGCGCGTGGTGAGATACAAAAAAAAACAATAGTTTCTATTTAAATTATTAGACACACGATCGAGAACGATACACACAAAAAATGTCAGAAAAACGTTCGATAAACACGTGGTGAATAATTTTACGCATAATCGTAATGAGGCAGTGGAAGTAATCTTCGAAGACTCTAAGATGCATACAAGAACAAACTCCTGAATAAAATTGATGTTCTCAGTTCGTTTTCGAAAACTTTAATAAAACATAAAATGCTTACATAAATAATTAGAACTTTCCATTCAATCTCGGCGGGATTACTACACACTTTGCGAGTAAAGAAAATTAGAACAAGCAACGTCGAAATCAAAATTATATCGAATAAAAAATTGTGACAATCGTTTCAATCTTGTGTAATTTTGATAACTCGGTCGGGAGTTAACAAAGTCCGGAAGCTGAAAAATGCAAAGCTCTGGAAGCACAAAAGAGTGAACTATCAAATAAAAGTTCAGTGACACAGTACTAGACTGGAATGAATATGGTCTAGATGGCGAGCGTAGACCAGCAAGCCCTCGCTTCGTTAGATCTCATAACTTTGTTAAAAAGTTAGACCACCACTTAAGGCTGGTCTGTTGACACAACCGTACCAATTGCTTGCCCATGGTCACTTACTCAAACTCTGATCGTAGATAAAAAATTTGATAAAAATTCTATTTGCGAGTGTAATATGCAGGATGAATTAAAAAAATAGAGATTGGCAAACAGATTTACGTGATCGCCCTACTTCAAAGTCTATAGCCCTTGAGCACGTTTAGCGTAGAAACATAATTATGCAAACTTTTCTTGTTCGTTGCACTATTCATGATTGGAGAGTATGATTCAGCGTTAATACTTCGATTGAAAAATCAGGAAACAAATTAATTCTGCTGTGGATCTTACTGAGGACCAATTGGGATATGAAGCGTGAATTACGAATTTAAATATATTCTATTCCAATATTACAATAAATCTTCTCTTGCTTCAGCTCAGAAGTAAGTGGGAACCGTTGATGCTGCAGACATTGCTCCATCAACCTGACATAACAGAGCTGAAAATCACGCACACATTAAGGCTGTAACAACAGACGAAATTCCGACTCAACGAAGCAGGTCGAGCCGAAGCTCAGCCACGGTCGAGCCGAGAAAAAAGAGGGAACCCCAATGGCAGAATCGAAAGGAGCGGCCATCGCTCACTCGCGAGGTTAACATAAACAAGCCGGGGTTTCCAAAATCCAAAATTGCATGCCATCGCGGATTTACTCAAAATTCGATGGGTGATGAGAATTGCTGTAAGAAAACTTTCAGGATGAAAATCATTTTTGGAGTTTATGCAGAAATGGATCAGCAAATATGAGTTCAGAGATAAGAGTTCAATAGGTAGTTTAGGTAATAAATCCTTAAAAGCTGTAAATTTTTGCATTGAATTCCCGCAATAATCGCCTAAGTTGACATAAATAAAATAATATTAATGAAAAATCACTTATAATCTTATAAATACGCTAAAACTAGTCACCAAGATTTAGTGAACACGTATAAAATTTATTCTATCCCGATAAAATACAGATTTTGAAATATAGTATCGAGAAAAAATCGCTGACAGTAGGAGCACAAAACCGATGAACTCTATTACATGCTATTAGCTGCTCTAAATAACTCCCATTACACTAAATATGAGGCAACATCCTCATATGCTTGTAGACATCCATCATATTAATTATATTAATTAAGTAGTTATCCAAAAGGCACTGAAAAGCCATCTGTGACCTTCTCATTAAACTGATAGTGTGTTCGAAACGCCTTTAAAAATTTTTTTTTGCATTATTAAGAATTCCAATTCGCAATTACTCCACGGTACTCATGTGCCACGTTCTACTTACTCTCTTATTTGTTCGCTAACTCCTATTATCCTATAGTTGTCTTCAGGCAACGCACGCCACTCACAGGATAAGAATGCAACTACACTAAAACATTGAAGCTGTTTCAATTCAAATATACAAGGCATTTTCAGCAAATTTAAATCATCTAACACTTCGTCAATTCCAGTTACTGCTGAAACTATGCTTCCTGATATAAATGTAGATTGCAAACTGTACTCAGTTTGGCTCAGGACAGCTTGATCTGCTCAATTATCGAGGAAAATAGATGAACAGTAAAAGAAAAACAACAAATCTTGCAGACTGCAGAAACACCTAAGAAATTTGCTAAATATTGTCACGATTCCAAATTAACACATAAAATTAAAATCTGGCAAAACCGGTCTCAATAATAGACATCATTAATGTATGAGTGAATCAAGAAAAAACAACCCACCCGCAGAACCAAAATGATCCAATAACGACGTCGGTAGCAACTGAAAAGTAGCTAGCATAAAAAAAGACCAATTTATCTCCGCGCCAGCGCTACTTTTAAGTGGGAATAACAACAAACATTGCATAGCGCACGCAGCCGACCGTGAAATATGTCGGCAACAAATGTCATTAATTTGGGGCGTTTCAGAGCGCAAAGTGATTATCGAGGTGCGTCTGACAGAGCAACATGTCGTAAATATTGCCTTAGAAGCTTTAATTGCCACTCTTGTCATCTTGCCAACATGGCCATCAAGCCTAAAAATCCGGGAGTCTGGCTACGAACCTCAACGCAATTCAACGGACATACATTGCTTTTATACGGGCAAGTGCTCCGAGCCGTGACACGATTACGTTGATGCCATGAAATATAAACATTTTCAAGGTTCATATAAAGAGAGAGAGAGAGCAATGAAAAACATTCAAAATAAGCAACATTACGTCTTACTTAATTTTAGAGAGCTTCGAGAACTGAGAGCGGCAAGAACTTGCAACATTATTCTACTCGTAACAAACATGCCACATTAGAATCAAAGTCGGTAAATTCTAGAATTTTGACATAGAAATCATCCACAAAAGGCATGCACTCTTCAGTTGCACAGCACACATTTTTCCTGAGATTATCTGAGGTTCGGAAGACCACACACATGAAGCAGGACCGCGGAATACGCTGAGCCCGCGAAGTTGTACTGCACATTCATTACGCATGAAGTTCTGGGTTCTCGACGACGTCCATAGCCTAGAAGTTAGAGTGCTGGTCTCAAAAAAAATGCCTAACGGTCACAGACACTGTACAGAGCCTATTGAGCTCAGGCAATTCCAAAGCAATAGCATGAAATTTTCAAGGAACATTTGGCCGTGTAATTGCACTGTAAATGCAGTGTATCCGAGAACACGCCACGCACTATACGTTACACCGGAGCATATGTCGAATGCGTTTTACGGGGAAATTCTAGTTGCACGTGAAAGCTAAGCTCCATTAGCATTTACTTCGTGTCCGTTATTGGTACATCTAATGGAAACGAAACCTTTCTCAAACTTGATTGATTCAAGCATGACGAAAAATACAAGAAATTGAAATTCAATTAACAATTCTCAAAGAAACATTGAATAGAAACTACATTTTCGATAGTAGAGTAGTCGTAAAAAAATTTGGCTATGACGCTTTTAATTTAAATGCTAGCATATCGCTATAAGTAAAATCTTAACCAAATAGAAGTGCAATATAAACATTCTTATAACCATCCCACTTTATGGGAGATAAATAAGACGGATATCTAATCATCTCATTCCTACGCTGAAATTTGATCGAATATTTAAAAAAATATAACTCAATACTCACTGCAGTGAGTGACAGAGAGCGCATTTTCTCTACGACGAAAACGTGAAATCACGGACAGACGGTCGGACGGACAGACAGACGGACATGACGAGCACAATAGCGTATTTTCTCCATAAATGAGAAAATGCGCTAAAAACAGCCAGACGGAAAAATTTTAGGATTTTTTTTTAAATTACATCAGGAGAGCGGAATTAGGTAGATGATTTAACCAGGATTTCCGCGTGATGTTTGAAAGCGTCATTAATGAATTTGGTTGAAAGATGAAATTTGATCACATGATTATTGGGGAATAAAATTTTGAAATTCCAGTGCTTTATATCTTGATAGAATCCCAAGTCCAATCTGAAAAAAAATAAATGCATTGATCACAATTATTACTATTGTGCAATGACATCTACCAAGCTTTATACAAATTAAAACTTATAACAGCAGCTTTGCAGACATGCGCGGCGCAAAGTGAACTTTAAACATACACTCCATCCATTATAAGAGCGAGATGGCCTTTTGAATAAATTTTGTGAGTTTTATTTTTGAAATTAGACAGTAGCTTCTTCAAAATTGTACAAAAATTATTTGAAATGTACTGCTGCCGTATACAATGTGATGTAACGAAAACTCGATATTGAATGCTAAGGAAAAACAAAATTTTTAAAACAATAGTAAAGATAATTAAGCGCCATCAATATAATATGTGACGATCGATGTTTCCACCATGTGCACACGCGAACGATGATGAAACGACAACGCCACGACACTTCTTTTTGCACGACGCGCTGGAGCTGCCCACGTATAGATAACGACGCTTCTCATCTTAAGTTCCCAACTCAATTTTTTTCAAGCGATTTGTCCCTCAAACTGCCAACGCCAGCATCTTAAAAACCCTTGACGGAGCCTCTTCTTCAGCAGCGACGAAAGGCTCTAAACTCAATGGAGGAGAAAATTAAGGTAGAGAGCAAGTGCGCGATCTTCAAAAAGGGTGACCATAGGCGGTAGACAATTCAATTTTCATGGCTTTTATAGAAGAAGAATCTCGCTTAAATAAAATGTCGCCAAATTCAGAAGAGTAACCAGAAAAGCAATTTTTCGCCACTCGATTTAAGAATGGCCGAGCTCTCCATAAAGGCGTTTCATGTCGTGCTTGATGAAGAGATAATCGCTGGTGCGGAAGTATATAGAGAAGTATGGTGGGCATGCGTTCAACTGTGAAGTATGAGGAGAAAGAGCAAACGTTTCAGCCAACAAACATTATTTTACAATTTGAAACTTATACTCATTGTACACCTGACACAATAGGAAAAGTAATGGCCCATTTCAGGATTCTCTCAATGATTTTATATTGTTCAGCAATGGAGAGAAGAAATCACCACACATTACATTTAAAATTTTTCGGGACCATTTCCCGAATAATTTCTTCATCAAAAAGCACCCATCATGGGAACATCCGGGCTAAAAAACACCGCTTCAAGACATACAAATATCACTCGATCACTAAACGTAATATGGGCATCATTGTTTATGCATATTCTTACGTTGGTATGAACCAACTTTCGTGAATTTTTACACGAAGGAAAGACTTCTGAAAGATTCAAGACGCGTGACAACGGTCACGGCGAAAGTATCAACTGACTGACCACACAGACTGAAGCGACCCACAAATAAATCCAGAGTTCCAGGCGTACGGCACGAAGATGGCTTGGTCTGGGACTCGGCTCTATTGAATCCCACTAATAAAAAAATCGTGACTGTTACTAATGCCACTATAAATAATCAACTCGTGACGCTCGTAACGCATCGAAATTAATTAGCGGCTAATCAGTGATGAAATTTTCATTACTTGGACACTAAATCAACAAGTACAGGGAGACCGAGATGAACAAATGAAACAAAATGAGTTAGTGAGCTTACACACGCTTATTCATATTAGGAAATCCGACATTGAAAATAACAAGTTAATGAGCTCTAATTACTCAATTACATTGAAATAATAATCATTGATAGGATGTAATCTCTCACTCAAAATATTACCCTAACCTCGCAAACCATATTATTCACGCAGTTATTTCGCTTTCTTTTATATTCTATCGAAATCTTGACAATTTAAGAAATATTATGAAATGAATATAAATGAATGTGGAGCATTTGTTTTTTTTTTCTCAAATATGTAATGATAATGGAAAAGTTCAGTCTTATGAGGAATAAGAATGGAGAGATCGATAGCAATTAGCATGCAGTGGTCCCTGGCTACATCGCGCTTCGCCTACCGCGGCATCACTGCATCGCATTTTTCATGAAATATTAATGAAAATATTTATTCGCAGATCATATATTATGTTGAGAGTATTTATTCGCAGATCATGTAATATAATGAGAATATTTATTTGTAGGTCATATTTTATAATGAGAAAATTTATACGCTGCTCCCGAGTTTCTAAGAAAGTTGATCGGCAAATTTAAATTGCTTGTGAAAGTCGATCGGCAGGTTTTTAAATATTTATCTAAATTGTATGAAAATATATATCTAAAAATTGATTAAAATTTTGACTAGAAATGAAGTAAAGTGATAGACAGCAAAAATTACGATTTAGACCACAGACCTGCGAACGTTTTCATTCACAGAAGCTTCTAAGCCTGCCAGTGACAATAAGAAACACTTAAAAAAATGACAGCTCAAACAATCAATTGCAATATAAATACTTCGATCGATGATTTAACTTATCGCCTGCCCCAGTCTGGAACTTAACCCTCGCGCTGGTGAAGTCTTCCTGTACATCACCAGCAAGAAGCATCCGCCCTCGCTAAATACCGAGTTAGACATAAAACAAGTTAAAAAAAACAACGGGTTAGCTGTGTTATAAACAGGTTGTGCAAGACTGCACGAAAGGAAGCTCATTTGTGAACAGATCCTAGCTCCAGGAAGTTAAAAGTTAAATGCTCATATCGTCAGAATGCTTGCCCATTTATGACTTAAAAAATCATATTCTTCATATTTATTGACAGGCAAGTGTCCCCAGTTCTATTTCATGTAACGTCATGAATGACGCCATGGATGTCATGTTACGCTCGAGATGACTGATATACGCGAAACTTTATAGCGTTTTTATTCTCGTTTCAGTTATCACTTCTAGTTTTAAACACGGTTATTTTCCTGTAAGTGCATTTGTGCTTTTTGTTTTTTACTGTATTACTTGTATTATTTGGCATGTTTACTTGTTATTACTTGTACATATTAATACGTGTACATGTTATTACTTGCATTACTTGTATTACTTGTTTTACTATTACTGGTATTGCTTGGTATAATTGCATTTGATACATAAAGATCAATGTATCCCTAAACATATTAATTATAATCTTCGTTAAACTAAAGTTTTGCGGTTTTCAGAGCCTGCTTTTGTTTCTTTATGGCCTCATAAAATGGCAGCTGAGTGGCAAACGTTGCAGAGGTGGTAAGCGGTTTAAACTGAGACGATGAGCTAAAATCTGAAGATAAATTTGATTCACATGCTTTTGTTTCTGTGTTATTTATAAGAATTATTTGTTCCTAATGAAATACTTCATTGAACTCAAATATAATGGAATCAAAGGTGAAATAAACGATAGACTTCCCTCTTCTACCTCGAAAGCTGTGAATAAAATACATGCATTTCACAATATTTTGTACAACCGAAACGAGATTTACTTTATTAAGAAATAGATCAGTACTCACTGCAGTGAGTGACAGAGAGCGCATCTTCTCTTCCGTCCATCCGTGAAGTTACGGACCGACGGACGGACGGGCATGACGAGCACAATAGCGCCTTTTTTTCCATAAATCAGAAAATGCGCTAAAAAGGATTCATCCAATAAAACAGGAACTTAATTACAAAAGGATGGAGCACTTGTACGCGATGCCAATAATCGCGAGTCGTGCAGCGCGCGCTCACAAGAAACTTTGTCGGATTTTTCATGGTTAAATAACGAGTAGAGTTTGTTAAGAATTTCGATAAGACATCTACTTGCAAGAGAGCAACGGAACTTTAATATCCACGCTGGCTTCAACTAAAAAATGTTATTTTTTCGCAACACTCATAGAGGCTTCAAACTATGCGACCCAATGTTCAGCGTTTCGACACATGCAATACGAATAAATTGAATAAACTACAAATAAATTTACAAAAATAAATGAACAGGTAGAAAATTGGATTATCTAATAAAATATTATTGTTGAATTTGAGAATTAACCAATCCAACGGCGTCTGGATTCCTATGACAGCTGGCGACGGCTTCTGCCGGGAATGGTAACAATTAATTGATCTTCGACAAAAATCCCACCTGTAAAGCACTGATTGCATTGATCTACCTATGTAATAATAGCCGCGAAGTTCCAGTAGGGCGATAAAGTTCGAAAAAATCCGCTGAAAATTAATTACACTACATGACTAATTCATATTCAAAATACAAGCCTAATTTAGTTCTATTTCTCTGATTTTTCTCTCATGAATTCTTTTTTTACATAAATATATAGTGACACTGCGCTATTATAGTGATTACAACGAGACTACCGCCCCGTGTAAAAGCGCCGTAAATTGTCTTTCCACAATCTATAGATGCCACGCGGCTGCTGTAGTAATAACTTAATTCACTGCATCAAATTTATTTTTTTACTTTCATGATCTTCAAATCGACAACGGCAATATGCAGTCTATAATGTTGCCATGTGTTCCGTGCGACGAGATGCTCAAACGTAGGAATAATTCAAGACTGCTAAACATTGACTCATATAGTAGCTAAAATTGACAATTGACTAACCTGATTGTAGATGCAGTTCTGAACGTCTATAGCCGCGGCTATGGTCAATTTTTTTGGCATCTAACATGAAAACTATTTGGCTGTTCGTCCCCGACTTCGTCTTCATTAGTTTTGGCACCAGCAGGCAGACAATCCATCATGTTTGGCAGAGCGCAACTTGGAGCACTACAGACAAATGGTGAACGCGCCGAAATCAGTTATGACTAACAGAAAGTTTTCTTAATGGGAAAGATATACTCGAGTGTAAGATTAATGGTCAAGTCATGCCCGAATGAGATAAAAACAGGAAAAAAGAAACTTAGGTAAGGCTAAGGAGACTAAGGTAAAGGAGAGACTTGCTAAGAAGACTAAGGTAAAAGAGTTTAGGGACCTGGCAATACTGAACAAAAATCTACTGAAATAATATGACAAATTTATTATCAGTGAAGATCTTGTTCCTATGGAAAAAATATAGTTTACTGAATTATTTAAAAAATACATTTTTCCTCTGACTTTTCACTGGCAAACAACCTTCAGATGAGGCATTTTACGATGCTGCTTGTGACGATCTTTAAGAGTGAGTGCTCAAAAAATCAGGTACGATGTACAATTTAGAAATATACCAGGATTATATTTTCGTTTTAGAGAGCATACCAGGTATAAATTTTACATTTGCTTCGTCATTCACGACGGGGGAGAAAAATCTAAGAAGAGTCTGAACTGCGCGTCCCAGCTTCTTTATGTAAATAGCGAAATAACGAGACTGCCTATAAATTTGGTTTCAGCCGTAAATCTCGTTGTCGGAAATGTATCTTCCTCGCAGCCTGGCTGTGCTATGAACATCATGAAAAACGCTCATATGAGCACACCACGCAGGCGCCCGGGTGATGTAGCCTGCCAGATTCATCATCAGTAAGCATAAGAATGTTGATTCACTTGAACAATCTTGATAAATTTAAATTTGAGTCTTTGAATATTGACTTCAATGCATGTTTCACTTATCTGTGCAACAAGCAAAATAAATTGTCTGAATGAACGTTGGTCTTGTAAAAATTTCCAGGTGAATATGATTTTTAAATATTAATATCTTATGTCGCAGGAATGATTGTGATATTTCAGTGGCATTGATGTTATTTAATGACTAATACTATACACGAAATTGAATCCTAATTCAATGTCATTCAAGCAGAGCAAGACAGTGCAATAACTACATTATTTTCGGAATTATTTTTCATGACTGGTAGACAAGACGACATCTCCACTGATAACGCCTAACGAATGGTAGAATTATTTCAACTTTTAAATCAAAACAAAATTGAAAAGCGTTTATGAACCTCAGGCTATTTCATGGCGGTGACTTGGTCGTGACAATCATCAAACACTTCGATACTTTGGGGAAAATTAGGTGATATAAGCTCAAATATTCTTTGGGCAATAAAATTGGCAACCCACAATAGATTTAAGGGACATTGAGTTCATATTATATTATTATTATATTGTTATTCATATTATTATTATATATTATCTATATAATATATTGTTCATATTATATTATTATTCATATTATTATATATTCATATTATTGCAGTACATTACAAATTCCTCAGATGGAAACACGCCGTGTGTTCTGATGAGTTAGCGAAGAATTATATGCCGCAGGATGCGAACATAAACGGCAGACGGCTATAAAATAGTGGTGCGTATTACTAAGGATGAAGGGCTTTTGACGAAGATTCCTATCGATAAAAACTTTATACTAGAAGCTAAGTTAGAGAGAATGAAGGGGAGCAGCAGCTGATAATTCACTTATAAAGTTAGTAGGCAGCGAACTATGAAGTGGATGACGCCAGGAAGCGTAAAGTAGATAGCACGACGCACAATTTAAAGTGATCCCATAAAATGAGGCTAAAACCATGCTAAAAAAGTAATGAAACTATGCGATAACTGCACGGGATAAGAAGTCCATAAAGACATCCATAAAAGTAGGAGTTTGGGCGCCCATAAACATGCACATGCGATCTGCCGTACATTTGAGTTAAAATGTTTCTCTCCTCACTGCTATAACAGCGTTGAAAATATTTGAAATGTTTGAATAAAGCTGAGCAGGTTGTGAAAAACTTTGTAATAGCCCCAGCTCCCTGCCACCCGTCACGAAGTCGAGGCTGCAGGTGAACTGTAAAGAATCTACTACGAAAACTCAACCATTCACTTTCAGCCTGCATTCATTTCATACTTCGAAATTTTATCGTAAAAAAAATTTAAGAGAAGATCACATGTAAATAAATTGCAAGCGCATCACAAGTGTAAATTGCATCAAACATCACAGAATTTAAGAACACCTTAAAACAGGCCTGACCACAATCAACAAAATGTCGGATAAGAAGCCGCACAGTAAAGCCGTTGCACCTTGTATTTACGCGTAATAATCCTCTACCTCTTTTATCAACACTAAGCTTAAATATCGCTTAAAATACCCCATTAACTCTAGCGGTGCCTATTCAATGGCCCATTGAGATACAAGTGTAGCCTAGTTACCCGCGCATAATTATCAGATGCTAGATAAATAAATGATTGAGCTCCTCATATGAGCAGACACTCACTCATCGAGACTTGAGTATCTATGAGAGATTCACGCGCGTAGAGTAGAGAGTTAAGATAGGAAAAGAGGAAGTATTCAATTAAGCAGGAAATGTTTGGCAGGCGTGTCATTAAAGTCACGTTCATTTGTCGTAAAGATGCCGCCGTGAAACATCTAATGAAGCTTACGCGTCGTGGCAGAGTAAATGAAGCGCGATGACAAAACTAACCCAGAGTTCGGCGATACTGCATGATCGGGCGCTCGTAGTCAAAGTTGTTGGTGTTAGTTGCTAGTTTGTTTGTGTGCACAGACAAATAATGGAGTACCTATACAAACGCTAAAAATCTTTGCTCAATAACAAAATAATCTCCTACCTCACAACTCGAACGTTGCACAAGAAACACTTTCAAGAGGATTAGAACTGACAAGATGTAAATGAGAGATAGAGACAAATCAACATGAATCATTTCCCCTTTAAATACTTACTGTGGGTGCTACATTTATAAATTATAAAAATGAAGCTATTTTTCATACCATCGGGTCCAATTATTATAATGTGTGTATCCAACTTGAAATTGTTCAAACACAATAGAAGAAAAAATTAAATGAATTTAAGCGGATTTTAAAAATGAACAATATGAAAAGGAAATGAGTGCTGCTGGAAGGAAATCAAACAAATCTACTTACAACGTCAAATTATTGCGACAATAAAGAAAACGACAAAAGTATGATGATATACACATAAATGTTTTTGTTAACAATTATTAAGTGTTACATGAATATAATCGCTACAAAAACATATATGATACAAAACTTCCCGTAAAATTCTGAGTATTTTTTGTAAGATACAATTCCCTGCATGAATGCTTCAAGTGAAATACTTCGGATGGAAGACGGGCACGTCAATGAAACAGACGCGCTCGAGATACAGAATTCCTTGCAGTAATGAGAAGTAAACAACTAAATTCTAGCGAGTCTGACATTCTGAGAGGCCCTTAGCCGTGCAGCAAGGGAACCTCGTGCAAAACAAGAGCGATTCACAAGACGCTTGTATCTTGGGGAAAACAGATTCCCAGCAAAAAAATAATAATAACAAATCTTCAGGGCAGTTAAGAAATTATTTTCGACTTTAAGAAGAATTAAAACGAAACGTAGACTTGAAATAATAATCAATGTTCATCAAGAAAATCTTCGTTAATGTCGCATATTATAAAAAAATAAACCAACGTTGATTGCAATCATGGGCCTAATGAATCCCTGCTGTGAGAAACTAAGGAACCAACCCATCATACGCCAACAAATTCACTACATAAACGTTAAAATGATATCAATCACTTTCCTGTACAAGATAGTCAAGGTAATAGCCTGATTTGGCGTTGGATGTAAGCGAGTAGCGAGATCAAAAATGACGCATCGCAGCCTGAAATAACACACACTCCACCCACGCGTGCGCAAAACGAGAGCGCTCATGGGATTTCGGTTAGTTTAGATAAGACGAGTACGAGTCTCTCTGACTGCCGTAAAACACAAACCAGGTCCCGATTGCTCAATTGCACCATTTCAAGAACCTGCACAAGAATACAACTTGCGCCAACTTATAGTGCGGTATCACACGAATAAATCTACGCAAAGACCTGCCTTATCTCAAGATTGAAGCAGAGGGTGTAATAAAAAAAAGTGTGCAAGAAGCTTTCCACCAACACAAACATAGAGATATCGTGATCGACAATATTACTAACAAAACAAACATCAATATAAAAAAATTGGCAGGATTTACACAGCTACCGGTAAAAGAACTGTGTTAACTGGTATAGTATAGTATAGTATGGTATAGTATAGTATAGTATCTTCGGCGTAGAAGAATAGGCATGGATAGGCCTGCCGCCGATTCTTGGACTTTTCGTGACTTGTTCATAGATCTAAAAATAGTTCTTTTGATCAAATATTTTCAAAGGACGGTGGTAACTAAACGAATTTAGCAAATAAATACTGAGACAAGCACCCGGAACATCAACACGAAAAATCACTATGAATAACAGGAGCAGTTTGAAAATCACATTCAAAATCGCACAAATGAAGTTTTATTCGAGAAATGACAGAAAAAATGCACGAAAATTGGGTGATATACAACGTCGAAGTGCACCTCGTAAAACAGCGAGACAAGATCATTAATACATTTTGCATGTAATACATCCATTATGTTATCCATCCAATTGATTCATGATACCCGATGCCGGATTAACCAAAATTAATGCACAGGAATGATAACACAAAAATATTCACCCCAAATAAATATAACAAGTTAGCTTTTCATTTTCAAACTGAGGTGAATTTAATAGTGAATTGCAGCGAAAAGCATGTGAACATAATTCAACATTCATATTGAATGCTGGCTTCAATAGTTTCAAATTTCAAAATCACCAAGATTGAGTGAAATTAATTTAGTTACTACCCTAGAGTCTTCAGTAAAACGGTAACAAAACTTTTCTCCATTTTGTGGAATTTTGTCTAATTTTGTAACCAGTGTATTATGCAACAATTGCAGCACGCATACAAAATATTTGCTGACATTAAGAGAAACTCATTTTGAGTACAGAAGAAAACTTTATGGACCTTGACATTATTTAAGTACCTATTTGGTACAGATTTACTACTTTTTCACTAGGTATTAATTTAGTTTCGGATCACAAGGCAAATATTATAATAATAATTATATAGTCGCACTACAGTCCAACTTACACCAGCTAGTAAGCTTTACTTAAACATTACTGGATGAAGATCTTCCAATGTAAGGAAAACCAAGCTCTAAAAACGACGAACGTTTAATTTGGAGCAGAAAGGGAAGTTGCAATCGCCGCTCGAACGAGGCAAAAGTGACGCAGCGCATAGAGTTTAGATTGTTATGGAGCAATTTCAGGGAGAATTTTGGCTTATTTAGCGCAGCTCGCTGGAACGTATTAAGAATAGAGAACAAAGAGAGATTCTAAAGGCTGGAGCATCAACAAGATTTAAAAGACATTCTCTGAAAAATTGAACCTTGGGATTTCTTAAATGAAAGTATGCGTCGTTGAAACCCGCTTGTACAGGCGCTTGTAATGAGAGTAAAGGTATAAAACCTGCGAGGATCTTCGCTAAAAATATATTTTATATTAAGCTTTGATGATTCCGAAAAAAATTTTTACTTGTGCATATATTGTGGCATAAACAAATACCAGTAATTTTTGCTGGAAAGTTATTGAAAAAATTATTAACTGTGATTCCTTACAAGCTTAGTCACTTACCTTTCCGAACAGTTGCTTTGTTGAGGAAAAGAATAAAAATTTTGTAAAAACCAATAATAGCAAATAAAAAATTACACACGAAAGTCAGCGTGAGCAACAAGCAAAAATGAAAATGGCGCAGTTGACTGAAATATCTTGCGTCTAACGAATAATTTTGGGAAAAAGTCGTTAATCGCGATGAAATCAAATTTTTATCGAAAACTAATTATTACGCACAAATCTGCATGCGTTTCAATAATATAAATTAATCAAATAAAGTCGACAGGAAACTTGAGCGTGATATTTTATTCAACAGCTAGGAAATTATTAATAAGATTGAATTCTGTTTGGCCCTGAATCATGATTTAGTTGATAAATAAATAAAGCAAAATGGATGCTTATGCCTGTCTCATTAGCATGGATTAAATGCAACAAACGCCGGAAAATTATAAAATTTATAAATGTAATTTGTGAATTTCGCACTCAACATCCTAATCATTATTGGGTCTAAGACACAAAATAATGTAAACGCTACAGATTGCTGGCCGTTGATATGAATTAGATTTCCTTATACAACATGGGAATTATAATTCATTTTCAAGTGAACATCTGTTCATACATTGACTGAATTATTATGCACACAATAAAATTTGCATTAAACAGAAAGAGCAAATATAAAATATGCACACGATTGTATGAAAATAGCTTGATATAGGTTTATTAAATATAGTTATTTCTGTGGTAAAATAAGAAATATATATAAAGTCACGCTGAGTTAAACTGACCTTATCATGCAGCATGTTACGGATCTCTCCCGCGTGATCACGAAACTTCTGCAGGGACATTTCCAATTCCAGGCAACGGTTCTGCCAATCAACTTTGCCGTCTGCATCGTCCCGATCAACGAGCCAGCCATCGTCGCGGGTACTCTCGAGTTGTTGTCCCAATTCAGAAAGAAGTGATGGCAGAGAAGCAACGCCGCTTACCCTTCGTTCCAGGGCTTCGCGCCGGTCAGAAAATGAAGAATGCGATGATTCAAGCGCCCCATCAGCGGATGAGGTCGAGGCTTTAGGAGTTCCCGGTTTTCTTTTTGGGGAAGACTGATGCTGAGTTGAAGCATCGCAGTTACCACTACTGCTTTCGCCTTTGTAAGTGTCGTTGCCTTGATCGTTATTGGAGAAAACGTGCGACGAAAAATGAGAGGAGGCTCCGCTCACGGTCGACAGACGTGCCAAATCGGACTGAAAGTCTCCTGAATATCGAGGCTCTGAGCCGTCGCTAGGTGACAGCTCAGGGTACAGTTCCGGGTTGACGAAAAGAGTGGGGTAGTTCAATGCGTGGCTTTGATAAGGGTTGAGTTGGTGCCCGATTGTTGAGTACATGGACGTAGGAGGAGAGGGAGGACAGTATGAAGACCTCGGGGCGGGCTCAGGAGGTGGCTCACGGCCATGATCTTCACCCTCGAGTCCATTAATGAGATCTTCCTCAATCCATGAATCAACATCAAACAATTGCGAAAGCCTCCGTTCTGAGAAGAAATTGGAAGACGTATCCCCAAGTCGATGAGGTGACCGGTGAGGTGACCCATGTGGAGACGCTGAATGTAAAGGGGACCGAGGGATTGGAGAAGCTGTATGGTGAGGAGAGTGAGGGGTCAACCCTGAATCATCACGGTGATCCTGGAACTGATTACGATAAGCATTACTATCAGCAGACGTGATGACGTGTGAGTAAGGCCGAACGTTGCAAGATGAGGTAGAGAAAGTGATGCCTGTCGAAGCTCTCCGTGCGTTGGACTCATTATCAGCCATTATTATTAAAATAAACCATAAAATAAATGCTCAAGTTCAAAATTAAATTCATCACAAAACAAGAAAAACTTTCAGAAGCACGATGAGGCATCCACTGAAATTTTTTCCACTTCTCACGAAAAATCAGGGAATCGTCATTCTTGGCAAGAGATGGAAAGACCTCGTAAAGCCGTCATTGTTGGCCTTCCAAGGCACCACATTCGGAACAAAACATTACCTAAACTTATTCAGTCAATTTGTTAAATTAAATACTAACTCACACCAGCAAATGCTAACTCCGTGTTTAGAAAAGGCACTTTAAGTTTGCAGGCAGTTCTTCACTCTTTATTCACTTTAGTTTGACTTGATACTGATATAGAGTAATATTTCCAGGCAACTATGACTAGTGTATTTTTGTGGAGGCTAGTTGTTAGCTACTCTCTGTTAATTCCTCGTCCTCCGTAAATCTGTTGAGAAAAAAAAGACAAATTAGACAATGTGAAAGCATGAAAAATAGTTTCATAAGACGAATCTTGGGTCTATAAATAGAAATATAACGAATACATATATTAGATATTTTAATAATATACATTCTAATAATGCAAGTTTGATTAAAGACCATAGCATGCTTTGTTCTGGTCTTTAGTCAAACGCATAAAATAAAAGCTTCTGCCGAATTACAACCAATTCGGTTCCAATAATGCTGTACGTTTCACTTTAAATGAACGAATACTTTATCAGAGTGAAATTAAAACGAGTTCACGAAACCTTCTTATCCTGGTTAACGAAATAATGTGTGCAGGAACCTAATTGAGTGCTTAAGTATTAACTAATAATAGGATGTAATGCGTAGTAGAAATTTAAGGAATAAGCTAGTAAAGTAGCCACCGCACGCGGTGTGCCATCTGATCGATAGCTGCCAAGGCTGCAAACTTGGCTGCAATAAAATTGGTGGATCGCGCACAGGGTGAGGTGAAGCATACGGCGATGTGGGTAATAGCAAAGACTGACAGACCAGGAAATACAGGATGATTCATGAAATTCCCTGATTTAAAATCTCCATAAAAAAAGAAGTATTAAAGATATCATTACATAATATATTTTATTGAAAGGACATTTCCCGAGTTTTTGTATCACTTAGTTTTAACGATGTCATCGGACAAATGACGGCTATCGTTGCCAATGCATTCAGTTAGGCGATTTTTGAAGTTCAGTTCAACTCGCTGAAGCAGATTGTCGAGTATGTTGGCGATGGCTTGGCGTATGTTCCAAAATGAGATAGGGAGCTTGAACACTCAATGTAAACAATTGATTAAGATAACCACATGAAAAATCACACGGAGCCAAATCGAGGGATCGGGCGTCAAAATGCTTCAGTGAGTTTAACGGAACTTCAAAAATCGATTAATTGAATGTATTGGCAATTGGAATGTGAATACTTCTGCCATTTAGAACCTAAATTTGTTAGTTTGGTCTGATTTACTTCAGAAGACCAATAAAAAATACATTTATGTCATGGAAAGGCCAATAGAAAGTGTCACTTTGTAATGTGTAACTTAGTATCCAGTCGAGTATCTGTTATCTCAAGCGGTAGGGTGATGAATAAAAATTTATGAGCAGGTGTTGAGAAAAGTAGCAAGAATAGATCCAGCATCCCTCGCATAGTTGCCACCACCATGATAGGTAATTATACACTGTTAGAAAAATTACCGTTATAACGGTATTACCGGCGTTTCAGTGGCCGGTCGGCACGTGAAGAGAAACACCGTGTCGCCGTTTTTATTCTAGTTTAACACTAGAAATCCATAAAACATCTGATAAAAACGGCGAAACAGTTTATTTTCACGGGGCGACCGGCCACTAGAATGCCAGTGGGACAGTTTTTCACCGTTTTTTCTAACAGTGTAACAGAATACTGATGAAACCGAATTCGTAAAACCTACAGACGAAACACTCAGCTAGGCCTTAGAGAAATAAATATTAAAGTTAGAATCTGAGAGAAATACTCACTATAAGACTCAGAATAGGTCATTGCTTATTCAGAAACTTGAGGATTTTTCTTCGAACTTTCTCTTAGAGTTAAATAATTTATTGAGGCAGGAGAGCCCTGTTATCGAATGGTCTCCTCCGCGTTTATTCTGGTTTTTTAACTAAAATAAGTTTAATAAGAAAAACCCATTGGTACACAAATTTAATATTGAACCCGATTTTGCATATGTTTAGAAATTTGCTTCCAATTTTATGCAAATTAAGTGCACATTTAAATTTTCTCCAGTATACAGAAGTAAAGGATTTCCTTCAGTATAAATTTTTATTACTTCCATCTCTTTCCTCCAATTTGTAGTACCTCGTAACATAATCACTGTAAAAATCCACAGTACAATGAATATTCGATAGAATAGGTAGGTGTTATACTAGCGCACTCGAATATCACCTAAATATCCTTCCAGTTTCAGGCTTCACATCCAAAAGTAACACACCTACGTACGAACTTTCAAAAAATAAAACAGATAAGCAATCGAGGGGAATTGTATGCATTTAGCGGGAAAAATTCATTGGGTGACGAAACCCAAAAATTTTTACGATAATGACCAAAAGGTTGGGTTTGGCAAGGCGAGGCGCGCACTCTACATGCCGCTCATATTGCTGCTATGGGCCATTACGGGCGATGGCGCATAAAAGCCCCTCGGTATCGATCACCAGAGCTTGACCGGACACCGCAGCAACACTTGAGCCAGGCGCACAAAATTTAAATTGGGATTTGATTTTTATTTGAAACCAGGAATTATTCGCAAAGTTCTACTCTCCATAAAACACTGATGAATAAGATTTCTTAAAATTTACTCCCCAGAAGAAGAAAATGTTGTATCAAAGATATTAAAAAATGGAACACGAATCAATCAAGTTAATACAAATTCTGTCTTGGGCAGCACAAACAATGACCTTCTAATCGCTCGAGTTCCGAACAATGAATTATGCCCTGATGAGAGCAGGTCGATTAGAGTTAAAGCTAAACATACGGCATCATTCAAGAGAAAATGTTCACGACACAATCAAGTAGAATCCAGGCCGTTCACTGCTGGCGACAAGCAGTCGAACAGCTTTGAGATGCACCGTATTTTCATAGAAGGCAGGAACGAAGGCTGGTCCTGCTTGGAGGTCGGCACACGGTCTCATAAGGTAATGTTTTGGTCGCGTTAGGTGTGCGATTATCTCGTTACTTGCAACGAAACGACCTCTCATCTAGCAGCTTTAGAGTTAACCAAGGAGTCCCTGGTGGTCATTAGATCTGCACTTCCGGCCTCATCTTGACCTGTCGTAACAACTGAAGGAGACTAACATGAAAACTAAATGCCTTTGCATTCTGAGTATGATGCGGGCCATTACTACGTGGCTTCATTAACCATGCATCACACTTAGACGAAGTACATAGAGCCTGCAATGTCTGTTGTTATGAGCTCGAATGCACCACATAGTCATGGCCAGGCTAATTGATAAAATCGGAGGAAAATCTCAGGGGATTTGGAGTTTGGTGATGTGACTTTGATAATTTTGACCGAAAAGGATGGTGAATATTTTGAAAATCTATACTATGTTTTTAACTTAAGACTCGTAAAGTTTCCTTCGTTAAAAAAATGAGAAGGATATGACAGCATAGTTTGAAGAACTCTATCGTCGCTTGACATAAGCGCAAAATAATTAAAAATGTTCTGGCAATATTTCCGTTAACTGTAATGAATCAATAATATTGATGTTCAACTTTCAAGAAATTACAGTAAGCGCAAAACTAGTAAAAGATCTCACATATTAGGTATGATTGTAAATGATGTATGCACAGACCTTCGATCAGCGCGAAATCCCGGGACGCTTGCGCAGGTGTATAGGGCGGATCCGATCCCGTAACGCGGCAAGTACGTCTCCACAATCAAGAGACTTTACCGTAACACGCAATTCCAACCCACGCAACCAATACGAAACAAACGAGTCAAATTATCGGAATTCTATACAGACAATTTCTGGAGGCTTTTCAGCGCGGAGATGAGGCGCTCGAGAACGGCGTGGTGCGGACAGCGGCTCGCTATTGATGACCATTTTATGTCGATAGGAAAATGCCGACACTTGCTGGACTACTACCAGCTTTCCATGCAGGATAAAATTTGATCGATTATTCACATATTTGTGATAGAATGTATATAGCACATTGCGATTTAATAAAAAATATTTCTGATGAATAACCATGTACAACGAACGCATTTCGTTACGAACTATTGTATAGACGACCGAAATTAGTGCAATAATTTCGAGTAGCGCACAATTAAGAACGATTTCGGGCATACGTACACCCATCACGCATGCACCGATCTGGTTCAGGACCCAGAACAAATTATTCAGATTCTTTTCGTTGTCATCGCATTTTCGCTCTTTTCAACAAACCACTCAACCGAAACAGTTCATATATGGTCATTATCCGAGGCATTTATAGATATATAAGTCAAACGAATGTATGTTATGAATACTGTTACAATTCACTTTGTATTCAAAGTAGCATAATTTTAGAAAGCACATATTCAATAAAGTTTCTGTTGAAAGAAATCGATGTGCCATACGAAACTGAATTTAACATTTGACTGAAGGGCAGAAAAATTATAAATAGATTCTCTAGATTCTCAAGTTAAGCCTTTAACTTATCATTAAATTTTTCTCTTGGAAAGTCACGCAGTAAATTTCCGCGAGGATATGTCCCAAAATTACAACAGCTTATCATGGAATTCCAAATTAAACAAATTTAGCAGTTAATTTCATTTAATTTCCTCACACATAGAGAGCTGAGTATGTAATATGACCTGACCATATCATAATTAAAGAAGTAATACAAGTAGGATAAATATCATCCATCACATGCATGCGACGTAGCATTGCCCGCACCACAGCGAAATAATTTTAAAAAGTGATTTTCCAAGTCCATTAGCGCGTCGAGATGGAAAATGCTTTAGTACCAGCAGAGCAAGTAATGGTTGGTTGGCGGCTGGTAAGGAGAGGCTACAAGTGCGCAGAAAGCTCAGTTTCCTTGGCAAGGAAGTACAAATTTTGATTATGCTTTAAAGGAATTTCGATTGATTAATTTATGATTCCTATTTCCGTAAATATTTCGTTGGCATATGGATGTGACCGGTGAGATTAGGCTATAGGGTTAGCTATTGCATTCATTCTTAATTACGTTCTCGGGGATTTTTTATGGTCGGAATGTAGTATAAAACAATGGTAATTGACAGTCTCGGCATACTTTACAATCATCAAATCTTGCTTTTTCTCGCGTTCTCATCAATGGCAGATCGAAACAAAAATAGGACATATCTTGAAATTTTGAAAGGAAATAAAAAAGCTAACAACACAGTATCCACATGACATGAATATACCATGACCTAAAACTATAAAAGGGCTTTGGTATAGGTTAGAGTTTAGACGCATTTCATGCTATCCACAAGTGATAACTTCAACTCATTAGGTGCTCTAACAATTTCTCCATCCTCATCCAATTAAAATTAAACAAACACTATCTCGTTAGGCAAATGAGCATTATATACAGTTTCGAGAACAGTTACTAATTCGAGAACAAAACAGTTACTAATTAATAACATAAATAATCACCCTGTAAAATGCACTGGCCAATTTTCTGAATGATTCAGAAAACTATATTCAACACTAAACCATATAAATGCCAGCGTACAAACAAAATTATATCTTATTTTGAATGACTATGAATATGAATAGTAATTAACCTTCTACCGCCTGACATGACTAATTAACCGGAGCAATATTATCACAAGCCTACTTCCCAAAAAGGATACGTTCTAGTGAACGCAAAATGACTTGCACTGATGGTTGCCACCACGTACGACAACTTTAAAATATTCTCTGTTGCGTACAAACGTCCTCAGGTTGCAACACACAATAGCTTACGTATAATTTAAGCTGAAAGTTATGTTCACGGAGGGCGACATACGGCGGTTGAGGTTTAAGGGCAACACCCATACATTTTCGATGTAACACGACTTCTCGAGTCCTGACGCTTAATTTGGGTGCGTAAGGATCCCTAGCAAGAAACTGCCGTTTAAGAGCAGAAAACATAAGAATGGCGCTCGCCATGACATTTCTAAAAAAGTGAGCATATATCCTTCCTTAAATTTATACGAGTACCTTGTGGTCAACAATTCGTAATAAAGAACAATTATTTCCTGGAAACTAAATGTCGAACAACTATTTAGAAAGTTGAGGCTAAGGGGAGCACATGTATAAAAAACCTGAGGAGCTTATTAGGGCAACCGAATTACATTTTTATAAATTGATTGTTCGATCAGCAATTATTTAGTGCAGGAACGTGAAAGTATTATGTCTTTGGAAGCAGTTGTATTTATTAGTCATTTTGGTCACTGGTTTTCAAAGTAACTATAAAAACAAACAAGTTATTTACACTAGATTAAACCAACAGTGCACTGTATTATGAACTAAAATATCATTATTACAACCATTGCATTACACAGTTTCAACTTGAGGTGAATGTAGCAAAATCAAGTTAAAATTAAGTAAATGCAAAAATAAAATTGAAAGCAAGACACGTCAGGGAGGTGGTGCAGAAGTTGGCTCATCAGTCAGCGCCAGCGATGTAGCCTTGTCCTGAACTTGGCAGGTCGCTATTATAATTTTAATGTTGTGTCTATAGAACTTTTGACGTTGGTGTCCTGAAGAACAAGCCGTGCTTCGTACACAAGCAGTGAGCTCGGCTCTAACAAAAGTGTTAGTTTATATACAGCATTATTTCTAAACTTCGTCTGCCGTGACCAAGTTTCTTCATTTTTTATCCAAAACGACGAAATTATTAGACCCTACACTTCTTTATTACTATATAGGCAACATAGCTGATAATAATTGTTTGTGAAGATAAATTACCAGCAATTTTTTCTCGCCTTAGTGTTATTTTATATCATTGCGCTACTATCTGCCCAGTGGCTGCATGTAGTTGCAATAACGACAGATAACGGTACAGTTTTTAATAATAATGTGGATTTGTGGGCCCTATAACGTTGGAGGGGCAACTTTAATCACCGAAAATATGGAAATAATATTAAAAAAAACTGTAATGCTACCTAGTAATTACCATGTGTAATAAAATCGAATTCATTTTTAGATTGTGGTATAACCAAATTACAAAAAAATCAGGATAATCTACCTCATTCTGTCAGTGCTATCATGTCAAAATAAGAAATGGGCATGAAAATTCAGACATCTCCAAATTTCCACTTGATACAACTGACATTTTCACTTAATACGACTTTCAATTCTGACCCAAGCTCACCTCACCTCCCTCTGCAATTATTAATTACCAGAGATAAATATTATTTGAATAGCTTCGTTTCTTGAATGAAAGGATTGAGATTATACATAATGTCATTGAACAATATGCAGGCCATTTTGTTCATTTTACTATGACAATGACGTTCAATGTACATTTAACTCGTAAGGCAAATGTACATTGTATAAACAATGTACATTTACAACGTTGAACAAATGGTCTGCGAATATTTGATAAATAAAGCTCTGTAGAGGGTGTCTCGATACAAGCCGAAAAAAATGGTTCCGGTAGAAGTATTAGGGAAATAGAACTTGTTTTTATTGTCTGCTTTTCATCTGCATATGTTCTTTAATGTAATTCTTCGCTACAACATATATAGTAAAAAGCCTGGGCCTACAAAAAATTAAAATGTAACATTTTTTATACGCTTGTCCATAAAAATTTTAGGCGTTTGGACATGTTAAGAAGGTTTCCATTTATTTTAATTCTTATGTTCCAGTGAATGTTTTCGATTCTCCTCCACAGCTTTTTTCCACTATCAGGGATGAGGGAAATGAAGTAATAATGCAAGATTCCCCTTTACAAAAGCCGACGTTAACCCTGTAAAATATATCACGAAGGAAAATAATGAACCCTACAATATACATGTTCTAAAGGATCGCAGTTGAAAGGATTTTACGTTCAACGATATATTCCTGGTAACTCAATAGTGTAACAACATTTTTATTAACATCAAACAAAATTAAAAATAAAATAACTAAACATCCAGTTCACAAATTACACACACACGGATTACCAATCAAAAAAACGTACTTTTTATCTTTGCCCTATATTTTCATTGTTTTCTCTTTATTGCTTGAAGAAATATCTAGATAAAGAATTATCCAGATGAAAATATTCCACCGTGCTTCAATGCGAACACAGCGCGCAGCGCATCATTATGCGCAGGCACGTTCAGCAGGCGACGCATTAACGGAGTTCAGTAGCGTAGATAAATCCAGTGGTCTCGCACGACACAAAATCAACTTAGAACTCACACTGAAATTTCTTTAGAGAAAATATACGGGGAGCTAGAAGTCGTTATTGAGTGCCGTAACTCAATCTCAAATTCGCGATCCCCGTTTAGGAGACAAGAGAAAATGGTCAAAACTCAACGAATTCCGACAAATTAAAACGAATAATTTGAAACTGGAAAAAGCAAATCAATCAAAGCAAGCCACAGTTAGTTAGCTAAGTAACCTCAGTTATAATAGATTCACCACAAACGCTGTCATCGATTGTTCCAGGTGGCGCTGCAGTTGTAGTCTAAGTAACAGAAGAGGTTATATTTTTCCGACTCTGAACCTTAAGCTGCAAATATGATCGTCAAGACAGGTAAGTTAGCTATCCATGAACAGACGTTGTCGGTGTTGCACGATTCACGAAAATCCTTCGTAAGTTGAAAATGGAACTGTATTTTATGTAGTAAAGCTCTGCACTGCTGCACAGTGCTGGGCAGCGATGAAGGCCTCAATGGATCTGAATAGATGATTTATGATTTTTACCAGGATATTTGCGCAAATTAAGAGTTTTATTTTTGGAATACTAATTTTCTGCTCAAAGAAAGGACAACTTTTGCATTATTAATTATGTGGTCATACCATAAATTATTATGACGTATGCCACCATATAAAGATAAAAATTATCTTTTATCTTCGGTTGCAATTACTTCGGTGCAGATGCAATAAGGTCACGCTGTTGAAGCAATGAGGTCACGCTACTGGCACAATGACGTCACGCTATTGACGCAATGAGGTCACGCTGCTGACTCACTGAGGTCAAACTATTGACGCAACGAGGTCACGCTGCTGACTCACTGAGGTCAAACTATGGACGCAATGAGGTCACGCTGCTGACGCAATGACGTCACGCTATTGACGCAACGAGGTCACGCTGCTGACGCAATGACGTCACGCTATTGACGCAACGAGGTCACGCTGCTAACACAATGACGTCACACTATTGACTCAATGAGGTCATGCTGCTGACGCAATGACGTCACGCTATTGACGCAATGAGGTCACGCTGCTGACGCAATGACGTCAAACTATTGACGCAACGAGGTCACGCTGCTGACTCACTGAGGTCAAACTATTGACGCCATGAGGTAACGCTGATGACGCAATGACGTCACACTATTGACGCAACGAGGTCACGCTGCTGACTCACTGAGGTCAAACTGCTGTTGCAATGAGGTCACGATGCTAGTGCAGCCTTTCATGCGCGAGTGCTCAGGCAGTGCAGCAGGAAGTGATCAAGTATGCCACGCCTGCGCCTTGCTCTACTCAACGAGCTGCGAAAAACGCCTACACATCCATGACGTCATTTTGGCAGTGAAGCTTTTACCATACTTAATAAATGATCATCAGATACGATCAGATGTGACCTGTAGCAACTGTTGAGACTGACGAAGTAAATACGATTTAGATATGGAAACATGAAGAACCGTGGGATTATATAATTAGCCCAAACATTTTATAAAGTTGGCAGTTGGAAATAAATTGACAAGAAAGTAAATTTATAGCGCTTAGTCACTAAAACAATTTATAATTGGTCATATTAGCATCATTCACATGGCGACAAGATTTTAAAGTAAATAAGTACATGCTAATGTTTTAACAGAACGAATAAAAACTCATGTTTTAAAAAACAAACCCTGACGCGCAACAAGGAACAAGATTATGATCCAATTATCGTGTACGTTGGAAGAAGATCTGAGCTCGTTGCGCGATGACGCTCATGAAAGAAGGTCTATTCTACTGTCACTTCCTGCAACGCCTGTGCGTATCGTCTGTGAAGATGTTGCTGAGGCCGCCACAGGCATCACTTCCGCGTTAGTTTCTTCACCTTTCGAGGCCAAATTAGTTTACAATGGAGATATGAATCGCATTATAAGAAGGTGACGGTTGACGGGCAACAATTGTCAGTGCTCTAGTTATGGATAGACACGTTAGGCACAGGAAAGATTACAGCGAATTCTTATGCGAGTCATGATGCAGTAATTCAGGTTTTCCTACCAAGCTTGGCGTTTTTACTGGCAACTTGCAAAGCCGAAACCAGCTTCAAACGCAGTGCTTGAATTTTTACATTAGCCACTATACCACTAAGTCATGAACATCTTCACCATTTTTAACTCCCTGAACTTTGCAATGGACTCAATCACAGCATCGTAATTACATTTCATCTTTTGTAATAATTGAAAATTTTTCGAATGATTTTGCATACGGTTATGACGAAATAACGCTTAAAAATGCCATTTCTAATTGATTGGGGCCATCATTTTTGCGGCTGCGCTGGGACAAAGTTTTGATGTTTGAACGCGTAAGCCCCATATGTTCCTTATAAAAGGCCACTGCATCCTTTTTGTTCAATCATCACTTCCTGGTAATTTTTTTTTATCACAGACTTCGTTGTGATTTGTGAATCGTCCGAAGCAAACCATAGTGACCAAGTCATTCTCTCAGCGAGATTTTGCGTCCACCGCTTATTTTTTGCATATGTAACGGGTATGTAAATTTTCCAGGATTAGTAACTTACGCATTTTTTTGAGGTAAATTCTGGTTCACTAGAATTTCGGGACATACGAGACTGTAGGCCTCCAGAACGTTATTTGGCTCGGCATCTGCACCGGTATCGAGCCAAGATCATGGATGGTTTTCTTGGACATGTTCCGGAATCAACTCCTGACGAATACTCACTTACATTTTTTTCAAATTAGTAGACATATAATGATTCGGAGTCGTGGTGAAAATCTTCCGCGGTTCGTTAGCTTCTGTGCACAATTCTGTTCTAATATTATTCAAACATTCATTTGGTTGTGAATTTCTCAAGTGTTTCTATCAATATTCTCCTTAAACTCTGCCGATTGTTTGAGAACCTCTAATCGAATTGTAAAGAATCCAATTGAACATTTTTCAGCGCGGAACGTTTAAAATAGAATCCAGGCAGCTCATTGTGGATATATTAGGTTTTTGTGCTCTCTTTGGCAAGAACTAGTTAAAAATTAGAGTAAATTTATCAAGTGACGGTAATAGTTAAGGCCAAATTTGTTTTTACACGACTATGGGTACTTCGATCAACCAAAAATTATATACTCTGACATGCCAGATTTAGTTCGGCGGCAACAGCCGTTGGTCGCTGTCATGTCACACGGGGGAGCTTCAAGTGTGAGTAGGGGTTCATTCAAGTTAAAAATTAGGAGCTTTGCAAATCGAAAAGACAATTAATAATAAAATTCCAGTCCTCTAGCAGAGCCGCTGTAACTTATATTCTTCATCGTCAGATTTTGTTTGCCTTAATACGATGGAGAGCAATGATGGTCTTTGATGGAGCATAAGGATTTTAGGCTTTGGCAACACTGCTTCAATATATTGCATAGCAACAAACTTAGCTGTTCCATCAAGCAGGGCTGCCGGCTGTTTGTCAGTCCTGACTAAACCTGCGGCTTACAAGAAGCGGCAGCCACTGAAACATCAAATTGAATGCCAGTGTTTGACAGCAAGTAAGCTATTGGTATTAGTCGTATCCGTTCATGTCTCGATGGATTCCAATACAAGCCTTTATGTGCATGCGGTATACAGTATATGGCACACAGCTGATGAGAATGTTGAAACAATTATTGCCGTATAATACGTGCTTTATATCAGTAATGAAAACATGAATATCATAATTGTGATAACTGATACTATGCATTCAATGATGAAAGTAATAGCAAGAAGATACCGTACATTACATATAGAGTTCGCGAATGCTGTCTAATATAGAGGATGCAAACTTCAAGGTTGCAGTCTATTGCCCTTACGTGCGCAATGTACAGGCAGGAATTTTACCATTATTAGTTATCACTAAAATAAACCTTATGATCACCGGAATTTAATTTGAATTTCATATATTTCATAGATTATGATCACCTATCATATAAATAACCACAAAAATTGTGGTGCTGTTTTTAAAGCCATCCTGCCCGGGATGAGCCGACGCGTGTGACGGCACAGCAAGCAGCATAATTAAGACGAACAAACACAACTGACAAGACACTGACAGGTGGCGCCATAAGAAAATATTTACCTAACATTGGCTTTAGTTGAGGGCAGGGAGTCAACTTAAAACAGTGCCAGAGAATATGAAATGGTGGATGGACTATGAAATTTTTAAGATACTGATCCTCATCCTTTATCTAAAAACAACTGCTCATTTTCCAAGAGCTTGAATTTTATTAACAAAATAATTGCACAACATCAAGCAGATATGAGTCGAATTCTGAAAAAAATGAGTTTGAAAATTGAGTTTGCATCTCAAGTAACAATAAAACTACAAAAAGATTGATAAGAATAATCTCAGCATACATTGATCGCTCCACACAAAGAAAGCATGAGCAAAAAGAAGCGTTGCATCTAGCATGACGCTGCTTACTAGAGTGACGCGTGGGCAGCAGTGCATGCTATTTACACTTCCTGCTGTGCAGCTCATTACGACCTGCCGCGAATCCCATGCTGTGCACTACTAGTCAAACAAGGCCTGCTTTACACTGCCTACTGTGTTCTACTTGCTGGACAGTTTTTTTAATGCATGTTGGCCACTATTAGATATACCTACTCTCGTAGAAAGTGCATGCCGCGAATTTTTTTTCTTTCAAAACATATCCGGCAAATAGGATGCAAGACTAAAAAAAGCCTGATCATTTTCAAAAAATAAAATCGTGTGATGACAATACCGAGCCTATCAGAACTGTTCCAGAGATCAATCTTCAAATGAATGATATTTTGATAGTGATGTCTTTTCATGTTAAACGCAACTTAAATGCGCCAACAAGAAAGAATTTTGACTAAAACAAACATGAGTCACAGCGGCAGCGAGGCCAACAAGCAACAAATACACAGCTAGGCAAGGCCAGCTATGTGAGTAAGCTGAGTACCAGAGCACTGCTTGCACTCTGGCTGCACTCAACTGAGTTTGCTCAGGGGCAACGCAAACTGAGTTCGCAGTTTACCACAGTTGTTTCATTCTGTCTGTGTCGGTTTTGCGTTCCTTGCCATATTATGAAAGAATGAAAATATTCGAACACCTGCGATAGCCTATAAAAGAAAGAAATGAATTGGACGAAAGAAATAGAATTTTGACTTGCACCATTTCCTCAACGCCTACAGGATGCATAAGTTAAGTCATTTCATTGGTATCGTGCATGAACCCTAAAGATTAAAGAAATTTATAAATTTATTACATCAGGCGCTCCTCAGCTATGAAACTTCAGATGGATTTCATACGCAGAGTTTAAGGATTTTTTCTAAACGTTTTCTGACAGCCCACAATTATTTTCAACATATATTTTAAAGTAAGTTCGAAGAATGGGCAATCTACGGTACGTCTATCCCGGTCACGATGCCGTCCGTCTTGCTGTCAAGAGAATGGCAGGCGTCGTCTACAAGTCTTAAAGCAAGAAAAGGCAAAGAAAGAAGCAATAAAAAAGATCAGTGATCGAGAGGCGATTGCGCGAACAATGAAGTGCACCAACCAACCATCGAGTCGGCGTGTCACGCGCCGGCCAACAGCTGTGACTCGCATTACCTGAACTAACACAGACCTTGAGGACGGTTCAACTGCGATTACAGAGCTAACTTGCAACGTAGAGTTGTTTCATTTCAAATAACCCTAGTTATTTGTGATAACCAAAATAACCAAAGTAACTAAATCGACATAAGTGACTAATTAAATATATTTATAGCATGGAAATATAATACTAACTACCATCAGAATAGATTTGACAATCTAACAAAAAAAGTCATTCTTCTAAAACAGTCAGTTTAGATCAATGAGAATTGTTTTTTTAAGAAGATGTTCAATGAAAAGTATTTGAGCTAAAAACACGCAGATCTATGAACAATAAAATTCCTGAACAACCCGCAGTCTACCTTAACCACTGCAATCTAGTTCATGCAAACATCATATAACACAGAGTAATGATGATCATGCAACCACTGGAGATTCTGTGAACTTCAATCGCAGAGCTACAATGCCCGCCTGCTGCATGCATTGTCTGCCCAGTTTTATCACTCTGGTGTCATGAATATTCAAGTGCTTCAAGTTGCTCCTTCCCCAATACCTGAAATCACTTCCTCTTTTCCTTGGCCTCAGATGGGCGATGAAAGACGACTCGTCTGATTCTCTATTGGTTGCATGGGAGTCACTTCGGAGAGAGAAAGAGAGCGAGAGGGAGTGAATTCTAGCGTTGTTGCACGCTTGCATATATATTGTAGAATAAATGAATACTTTCTAGAATTGTTGTGTAGACAAGAAGTGCATTAGCTGAAAAACAAGCATGTGTAAGCTATTGATATCATAGAAAGAATAGCAGTTAAGAAGGACATCAGCATTCGATTAGACACGTGTATGTATAGTTGGATGCAGGTGGATGAGATATGCGAATAAGGAGACAACAAAGATGTGAATACTTGATGTATGAGTCCATAATTAACAGTTTGAGGAATCCGTTAGTAGGTAACGGGAAATTTTTTGGAAGGATTTACTTTAACTTGTCCTCAAAGTGTGTGCAATTATTCAACATAAAGCTCGATATTGATAAGAAAGAATCAGAAATCAGAAAGAAGATTCAATTTATCAGATATCGAGTCGATCGAGAACCGGTAGATACTTCTGACGAGCGCACGTGCAGGATGAATGGAAATAGACGCAGTGGTAACACCTGTTATCGCAGAATCAACCGCTCTAACAAAAGACCGCAAAAGAAGGCGCCAGAAGCCATAAAAAGACAGAAAAAGTAGCGGGAAGGGTAGATAAGCGGCGCACCGGGTACCCTCTGGTACTGCGCTGATAATTCGTTAAGAAACTCTTAGGGAGTCGGGGATAAGCTGATACTAAAGCTGACGGACTGAAAGCTGCAGATTTCTTACTATGAATGGTGTCTAAGTACATAGTGATTTGAAAACTAATTTAATGGGTATATTGATCGAATAACATAAAGCATATAAAAAATAGTAAAAAAACTTATAATTAAATTCAAAGATATCAATTCGACAGACTATTCTTCTCATTATTAAACAGAACGTTGAGTGAATACATGTGACATAAATTCAAAGCATACGGTAACATGTCACATGGTAAACATAAAGCATACGGTATAAAAAATAGTAAAAAAACGTATAATTAAATTCAAAGATATCAATTCCACAGACTATTCTTCTCATTATTAAACAGAACGTTGAGTGAATACATGTGAAAATTGACTTTTAGAAGGATCATCAGTCCCGGCAGCTTCCTTCCGGCTAGGCACAGGCGAAGAGGGAAAGTCGAGCGAGCAGAAGTCGTTGGACTCGTCGTAAACTGGTCGTCATCAGGCGCTATCTTTTAATTCGGGCTTCAGAGCTTAGGCTCTCTGCTCAATAAACTAAGGCCAAGCGCTCACTAAACACAGTCATTTACTTTAAACATGAGCGCTTCAAATGATTCTTTGGAATCTCTTCAGATGCGCCCAGATAGAGTGAGCTTCAAATTGACTTAGGGAATGGCGTTCAGAAGCCCACCCACGATACACTCAGAAGCTTGAGCTCAGCTTGTTAAATCAAAGTACCGACGATGAAATTTAGTTTGTGGCATTTGTGGGGAAACGCTTGGGTCGTTGGAAATATTATAGATTGTCTGTAGATTAATCCATACACAGAAGTTTCGAATATAATAACAAAACACATAATTTCACCAGAGGTCTGAATTAATGTATAAAATGTTACGAGATACATATGTCCAAATCTATACCGTTAAACACGCTAAAAATTGCATTTAAATTGCAATACGTACATCCACAAACACAAAAATATTTATATTTCTGTTACAGAATTTCAATTAGCGCTTTATTACATGGGCCCAAGACAGAACAAAACATCATTTAATTTATTACGAAAAAACGTCAAGACATATATGCTCTCAAAAAAGTGGACAGCACTAATTACTTTTCTTCCAAAACAACCAATATGCGAGACATTGCAGTACAGAAAAAAAAATCAAAAAAGCACTTAGTATTTAATGATAGCACTTCCTGGTTCACACTCAACACTGCTGCTGGTCAGCGTCAACGCCCACGCAGTCTAGCCGTCCTACATCACCGAGGTCGCGTGACGCACGCACTCGCCTTGACTGCTAGTATCCCAGACGCTGAAATTCAGTATACTCGCTTTAATAAGTACCAACAATTAAAACAGCTCGTTTCAGAGACGGTGATTATAATAAAGATTTCGTTTATTGGACAACTTCATCAAGATTTACAAGTTTAATTTGGCAGTCGTGGCAGCGGTTAAGCGTATTGCAAACGAATGTTGGTTGAATGTAAACAAGGCTTTCTAATAATGTTCACGTTACTTATGACGAAATACTTACCAATATGAAATATTTATAAATAAGTATTGCACAAATCATTAACTGTTCGGTCAGTACCTAATTATACCGAGACATAGTAAATAATTATTAAAATACCGAGACATAAATAAATATCTAAATATACCGGGACATTATTATTAATTAATGCATTACAACAGATTTAATCTTCTCATGGATGCGCAAAAAATTCTAGTACTAGAAGAATAGTATGAATATTTAGAATTTTTATTCGCATTCAATCATAATATATGTCTCGATGGTTTTAGTGTCGCACATATATATGGCTCCAGATGTTGAACCGGAACTAAGAGATGAGAAGGCACCGTGGCTAGAGCGTAGCGTAACCAACGTGAAATGAACGTCACACAAATGAAGGCTACACAATAAAGAAGCCAGTGCGTGAGCCTCTGCTATATGAGCAGAGGAGGAGTGTCAGAGACACGTAAACACATTACCCAGCGCCACGCATCTCTGCGCGCCGCTGCTGAACAGATCAAAGTGTTGCTCATAAAAAGCATTTTGGGCCTGAGTTACGACGCGGAGCAAATCTCATACGGCGCATTTGCTGAGGTTCTGGGGCAAGCAGAACAAATGCGCTCTGTGCCTCGTGACAACCAGAAATTAGACCTACAAATAACTTCGTCGTCACTAAATGTTTTCCACAACATCAAAATTTCGATGTTTTTGAGCGTTTTGAATAAAAATGAATGTTTTGAGTAGCTAAGTAAATGAGTGAAACACGGCCTAGCAGCTCAATTTATGATATAATATTATCACTACGGTGCGTTTACGCCTGTTTCATATGTAGGGTAGAGATGAAACATACATAGAAACATGTGTGAAGATCCACCCACACAGGAAGTCAGAGGAACATTGTGGAGAATTTTTCTGCTTTAGTTCGTCATTATTTAGCATTATCGGGAGTAACAAATGTAGTTTAAGCTCTGCGGTCATGATAAAACCAGAAAAATTAAACAATACATATACAACAAAATTATAGTGGTCTATGCACAAATTTGAATACAAGGGTTCAAATTTTCTCATGCTTTTTCTTTCGAAAAACTCGTGTCTTCCATAACTAATAACATATTCGGTATGGTGATTCTCCTTTATCATTCCTTGCCATCATTCAAAAGATTGTTGCTTCAGGATGTACCATTTCCCTGCGAATATTTTCAGGTCATAACACTTATGTGACTGACGGGACTTCTCGGTACCAAAACACTAGGTACGAATAACTCAATTGGCATAACGATGTGGTAATGATGTGGCACAATGACGGTAAATGTTTCCGAGACGAAAGGGTTAAGCTGCATTTAAATGAGTTGCAAAACTAAAATATAAACAAATTTTAGGGTGGAATGCACCACGACTAATTGAAAACACGAGTTCAATTAAAATTCGAAGCCCGAAACCACATTTAAATATTTAAAGTCAACTATTTCCTATGTTATATTGATCAACTTGAAGCGTCAGGTTTGAAACGAGTGCAGAAGAAGATGCAGCTTCCATACGGCGTGAGAAGTGAGAGCAAATATTTACCCGGTACACGAGGATGCTTTCTTCCTATCAGCTGCCCGTATACAAAGCTTTCTTGCTCTCGATGAGAAAAACTGCCCTGAAAGATATTATTACTCAGAGTAGCTTTTCATGAAAAATCAAAGGGGTCTCATAAAATGGGTCAGTTTGGTGTCTTAATGAAGAGTGAATAGGTACTATGACACTATGTAATTTTTCGGTATCATTTAAAATAATACCGTAAGCATATACGAAGGAAAATATTTCAAATGCCAGATTTTCACCGAACAATTTTCTTCAACTATTCAAATCCAATTATGTATATTCAAGTCCTGCTTATCTCCCTCTGCAATTAAAGGCTCTCAAATCTTACTTGGAGATACCTTGAATTTATCATGTTCACAAAAACAGTTTTCGTCACAACGCAGCATCGAGAGGACAGGACCGTCGCAAGCACGCTTACCTCGCCTAAAGGTCGAACTAAACTGTAAAGGGGAAACTTCGACCGGAGGCCGAAAGTTGGGGTAATGCAACTCGTATCAAGCTGGAGAGACGAGATGAAACCTTTCAGCAAAGAACCACACTGGTTACTTGGATGGAATCCCCGATGTCATGATATTCTTAATCCACTGTTGGTTACCCATTGGTAATAGATTGTGATTTCTTTTGATTCCGTGTGAAACTTGAATCTATAAGGATATTCCCTTCCAACTCGGGGAAAAATATTGCTCTACTCGCACTATGCTCTAGGCAATGTCACTCAAATAAACGGCAAAACATGCTACATTGATGACATAGCTACTCCAGTATAATTTGAATATATCCAAGGCTTGGAAGAACTTCTTTGCATGAGATACTCTAGCGGAGGCCGATGAGCCGGCAGAACTGCTCGAGAATTAAAATTAGCAAAGAAAGCCAACAAAGCTAATATTATCTCACAATGTTTTGGTTTACTGAGCTGTCAGTTGCGCAAAATTCTACACTACCGCAAAGGTTGCCAAATTATAGGCATGTGTTTGTAGCCTCATTATGTTTCTTTCCATCAGGTTTCGTTGATTACGGAGTTTATTATCATCGCGGTTACTGATACCTATATATCTGACGAATACGGAGTTACCAGCCTGTACGTAAGTAGCCATACAACCGATTCGTATCGCGCGTCAGGTGCAGCCTTAGCTCCGTGTTCAAATGTGACGTTAGGGCACTCATGTTCCGTACATATGATATAAGATAACAAATGTTATGGTATTAGATTATAAAACTAAGATTACGAGTTTCTGCTTCCCTTTCCAGAACCATTTGTACTTTAAACGACCGGCCAAATTTGAACCTAACGGTCAGATTTGAACCTAATACGAAATACTGCTCGTTATCCTGCTTCCTTGCGATTAGCTTCGTATACACGTGTTCCTCCTGTCAGTGCAAAGCTGAATGAGAAAATCTATAATTTTTCAAAATATTTAGCACGGATCACATTCGATGATCTCAGAGATATACAATCTGCTAGATAATCTGTCGTTTATTGAAAAATAATTCAAGGTGGATAATAATTATAGCACGACGGTGCAATCACTTTGGAATGGCAAACAAAAACAATCCTAATAAAAATGAATAAATTGGTCCACAAAAATTAGTAAAAAGTTATTATCAATACGAAATCATATATCAGCGAGATATGCTTTACAGCTGCGACTGCTATTTAATAAAGACAGGTCTCAGCGCGACATTTAATAGTGAAGTAAAAGTTTCCAATTGTAAAAAGTATGGAATGACCAAAAAATATTAGGAACTACTGAGTTAACGGAAATATGAAAGCTGTTTTAGAAGCAATACTAGTGTGCGCTGTTGATCTGACGGAACGACTTGAAGAGCCACGCTAATATGATGGAGTATAGTCGTGTAAAAAGAGACTTTTTATGACGTTGCCAAGCGTGGCAAAAGCGTATGGAGGGAGTCAGGAAGGGAGGGGGCTTGTAACGTACTGACGTTGTGAACGAACGAGTCCCTTCGTCAACAAACACGAGAGCTGTCCAACACACCCACTAGTTTTCACTAGGAGCCGCGACAGGTCAGGAAAACTTTTCTCAGACAACACCACAGAAATAATCAAGTTAAACAATGTTGGCATGACATGAACGATATGGAAGGAGGCGCTTTATCGATCTTGCGCACCTATTAAAGACGCAAATAAACTAAATTTCACTCGGTAATTAGTACAGGGTGCGGCGCGGGAACTTACTTATTTGAATTGCGCGCCACGTGGCGGCCATTAGTCCTAGGAAGGTGGCGCCATGCGCAATATGGTGCGCGGGCTATGAAGTTTTTCGTCCACTCAGTTCAGTTGCGACCATGCAGTGTAGCTCTTTGTAAAAAAGAAAGAATTAAAACGCTATCTTTAATACTTTTTACTTTGTGATTTTTTTAAAAGAGTAAGTTCCCACGCCGCACCCTGTATGTGAGGAATGAATAAATAATTTCTTGGTACTCCCATTCACTTCTGGGAAGGTACCTACATAACATGGCGGATCATAACATTACGGCGTAATTAAAATATTCCGAAGATACACTATATATTACATTGAGTCCGAACAAACTAGTGTTCTTCAACAGCCAAAACAAATTATGTTTTGTCCGCCCTGACGGTAAGATTGCTGGTGAAGACTTTCTAAATTCACGTTGTGTTTGTTTTAGATAGTGGGTTCCAAAGAATATTTTTGAATTAGATTAGGAATTTACACAATTTGAGAAAAATCTCAAATTGTTATTTATATTTCTATTGGGATGGCTGTGTGTCCGCATCATTTGCGATTTCTATAGATACGTTCACTAGTACTAGTGCTCCAGTGGTCATCTGATAGTAACGGAGAAATTTTCTTAGTAATTACTTCTTAATAAAATTGGAACTCTAAAGTTCCATGTGCACGAATATTGCTACTGGGCCTATAATTGTTTTAAATAGGAAATAATCGTTTTTCAGAATACATGATATCAAACGAATAAAATTTCGAAAAAAAGGAATTCCCATAAGACGCTAAAATCGATTAGTAAGAACACTATTTTCATAAATTTGGACAACGATACCGGACATTCGAACAATGTTCAACTATTTTTCTTCTTGAGGGAAACCTCAGAAAAGCTTACAGTGGAATTTCGACCGAAGTCTTGATAATCTTAGCTAATCTCGAGTGTCGTAGAACTGCTACCACTGGCTTCCCGAGGCTGTTTATGAGTGACGCTTGGTCATGAGTGCACAAACAAGCACGGTCATTAATGCAAAATACCCCGACAGCTGCGGTATTGAGGTGGAGAAAAGTAAAAAGTTTGTTCAATTTTTGCATCAACAATCCGCAATTCGAACACCAGAATGCATGAGGTAACTTTTAGGTTTGTGAAGATTCAAGGTGAAAGTAAAGCATGTGACACGAACAAAATTATCCGATTTCCCATCATCCATTAATTTCTTTACGCTTCGAAATAAACAGGTGTCACCAATACAGACAGATAGATTAATTTTATACATTATACATGTACATTTTATAGTCTTCTATGAAATAAGCAATATCACAACTCAATGCCATCAAGTCAGAGCATACACAGACCCCTGAATGAAGAAGCAGCATAAGGTATACTGTATTAGCGCGACGGGGCCAACCTTCAATCCCCGCGGTGTCAGTCTCAACCTTGCCACGACACGAGTTCTATTTTGATCACGACAGGCCTCTCGAAAGTAAGGGAATAAGAGCGTGAGAAACTCGGCAAGAAACCTAGAATTAACACCGAGTTCCCCACCTCCACTTCACGATGCACTAGATCTCTCACGGACGTATCTGCAATACATCAATGGGAACTGAGCGATATCAAAGAGTAACCTCACGGAATGTACAAACGTGACTGACACTGAGGAACCAACGAATAATCTGATGCATGCGGAAACTTCGTAACTGTTAAATTGTTACATTTAATTCTTGAAGTTGTCTCCAGATACTTATTCCGTGATGGAGCATGTTACCTGAGTTTTAGTTGTCGGCCCACATAATATCAATTTAGTAATTACATGAAGCGATGTTATGTAGTGAAGGGCTACAGGCCGAAAACTTAAAAATTCATAGTAAATATATATTGACACTGGAAGGACTGGGTAATTAAAGCTGGGCCAGATAAAATGAATGCTGATACGATATTCTCGACGGGATTTCGAGTCGTGATACGATAATCTCGACGGGATTTTAGCAGCAGTTGGCAGGCTTGTGCGGCGGAGGAATTCCCCAATTTAGGCGTCATTCCTTTATTCCCTAGGATGTAGGGGATGCCAGCACTCCCAGCAATTGGCAGAGCTGAGACGTCTGGCTCCAGAGAGGCGGAAAACAGACGTCTCAGACCGACGCCTTGCCTGGCTTACTGTGAGCGTTCAAAGCAGACAAGAGCTCCATTCGATATCGCCACATTGGCTTGCCCGACCAGGAAGTAACAAAGGAAACAGAAATACTGCGATGAGTGGGCATATAATTCTTTTACAAAACGAGCGATTGAATTCACCAAAATACATGTCTGATGTATTTATTTGCATATTTCACCGAATTCACCCTTCAGGATGCTTTAGTCGGTTCATTTTGCTCGTCAAATTAGTTAACCTTATTTGCTTGAACGGAAAAATTAGTACTTTTACTACTGATTGTAAGGGGATTAAACGGGCAATTTGAAAGAATATTGTATATATAAAATACCTATTGAATATTGAAAGACAAGAAAATTCAGCCAACTAATACTAATTTCTGCACTCAAGACCCGGCAGCAGGAGGTGAAATGATAACTGCGAGACACCGACACAGAAATAAACTAATTCCGAGACAAATTAAAAGTGAACTCAAAAATATGAAATGTGAAGACTCAGAAAAAGTATTTCAAACTGCCTCAGAGTATTAAAATCGAGCAACTTCATCTCAAGACTATCGATGAATTGAGCAGGCTCTAGCTGTGCAACCCAAGATATCGTCAAACTCCAGACTATACGCAGCAATGACCACTGCCTATAGAAGCAGGAGTCCTCCAAAAGGCTGGTGTGGTCTATGTATTTTGCTGCAAAGAATATTGTGAACTTCATCATCTGGACTGCATTGGAGGAACTATACCAATAACTACGACATTGAGTATTGAAAACAAGCAACTTCATCTCATGACCATTGATGAATTCAACTGGCTTGGTGACACTCATGACAAGTTGACAACAACATCGAGCCCTGGACCATAAGCGACAATGGCACCAGCAAAAAACCGGGAGTTCTCGAAGAGGCCGGTGTAGACTGTAAATTTTGCTTCAAATAAGGTTGTAGAGTTCATCATTTGTACTACACTGGAGTAATTGGACCAACAACTACGACATTGAGTATTTCAAACAAACAACTTCACCTCAAACTCATCAATGAATTCAACTGGCTTGGTGATTGACAACAACCCTTGAATACAACATCAAGCAAAAATTACAACACGCAAAAGGACCCTGCAAAAAAAGCGAGAGTTTTCCAAGAAACCTATGTAGTCTGTAAATTTTGCTTCAAAGAAGGTTGTAGACTTATTCATCATTTGGACTACATTGGAGTAATTGGACTAACGACTACGACATCGAGATCGTCTTGCATACTGCCTTCAGTCTGGAGGGCAGGGGAACCCTCTGAGACAAGCTCACAAGACCGTCGATAGCACTGTGCTGGAGGAGCCCACCAGCATCGTCATCATGCAGTGGCGCCCAACATTAACCGACCGACGATTGCTGGAATCCTTATGTATGGGGATTGGACTCCAGTTAACTGTTTTCAAACTACCGAAATTGTCTAAATTTTGAGACAGTAGTCAGAGTCATTTTCCGTTTCAAAATTTTCGTGTTGTATCCTACTTACGCTCATTATTTTCTTATGTCTACCAAAATTTCTTTGTTCAATGCTTCTTGTAACTTGAAAATGAATGTTGATACAGTCGAAACGTTGTTATATATATTAGAAGTAATTTCTGAGACCTGCCTTTCGATCTATAAACGTCATCTAAAGAATTGTTCGACAGCTTGAAAATTGTATGCATTCTCTGGTCATAGATTGTACGCAAATAAATATTAAATTACTGCATGTACATATTGTGATAATACGTATTAGACATTACTCATATGATAGCGAATGATACCGATAAAAAATGTGGATAAAAATATGCAAAATATACAAGAAGACCAAGAAATTTCCATCGTAAACAATGCCATCATGGTAAAAGAATTTGATTCATAAAAAGACTCGAAAATTGCTAAATCATTTTCGAAAAGAAGGGTTAATTACAACAGAAGTGGAAAGAAAATTGGGGTCATTATAAGAGTAACTAATTAGAATTTATATATGGCATTGTCATTAATGCGCTAAACCGACGAGTTATGCAAAAAATATAAAAATAAATTCACATGATTTACAATTATTACGGTTACCATCTAAAATAGTAAGTTAAATATGTTTTGTATCTATAAAAATAAAAAAAAACATCACATCGAAGAAGTAAAAGAAAATACCCCGGAAGCAGCTTAATGCTATTCTACAGATAACTCTCTAGTACAACTAGCAGTTCCATAAAGAGAGACAATCAGACTTAATGGTACTCGTGCTGGCCAAAGTTAACAGAGCAATAGGAAAGTGTTTAGGGCAAAACCAGTGCTCTGCCCAGGATTTGCTTTTAATTGAATTGGATTGAGCTGAAGCGAAAGCGTTATCACAGGAGCTCAGTCTTCAAAACAACCAGCTTGAACCTACAGAAAACTCACGGTTCGAATTTTCAAGCACAATGGCTCTTTAGGTACTGAGTTTTCATCCATATCAGCTGACGGAATATCAAAAAAAAAAATTTTTTAAGATGCCGTTTTTCAACTTATCTCAATTTAATTCATATCAAATGAGATGGTCATATCGCTGATTTGTAAAACATTATAACATATTTTTGTAGCCAGGAATACATTGACGAGTAATTTCAACCCAGTCTCAACCCCACACGTTTTGAATTATTGAATTAGACATGTAGGCCATCGTCCAGAAAAAAAACACCAGTATTCATGACCAAATGAAAAAATTTCACTTGAATATCGTAACTTACCCTTGAATGAAACGGGTCAATCAACTGGCGTACCAAGCTTTAAAACTGCTCTTCCTTGCGCTCGAGAAAGAATTTGCGTGTATTAAAATCGCTTGTTTGCTTGAATCGCAAGTTAACCAGGAATTTAAAAGCAAAGAAAATACTACAAAAATTCACCATATCTTTATAAGAGAAAACGTTTCGGAGTCCAGCTCCATCGTCAGTTCAAACCACAAAATTCTGTTTAGAAAAAGTTCAGTCCTAGAAACACAAATAAATCAATTAGTAAAGTAAATGCACTAAAAATAAATAGATAAGACATGAAAATAATGCTAGTAAACGTAAACGGCCTATCTATTTACTATTTCAAGAGGAAAGGAGCTAAAAGCGGCATTCAGACTAGGCTTCTGTTTGAATATATACAGGGATTCTAAAATTCGTAGATCACTAACACCGGATGCGGAAGCTAGAATTTTGAAATCACTATCAGATACAGAGGTGTTGCACTGCTCGGCATGAACACGTACAGCAGAATGAGGTGGATGTGCAAGTAGGTTCCCTGTTCTATAACTCCTGCCCTTATGCTCAGCCAGCCTAGTATAGAAATTGCGTGCCGTCATACCGACGTACGCTGATGCGCACTGCGCACAACTATATCTGTAAACTAGTGACGATCGCATAAGAACAGGTAGGGTATCCTTATACCTGAAAAAGAATTTGCGTGATTTCGGCGCTAAATTAACATTAACGACCAACATGCAGATTAATCTTAAAAATCTATAAATTTCCCTGTAAGGTCATTCTCGAAATTAATCTCGCTGTTCTACTAAAGAGCGAGCTACGACACAGTAAGAAGTAAACAGGAAAACCAATTACAAAATTTACGACTTGACGCCAGCGGCGACGGAGATAAATCGGGACGAAGGAGGTGACGCAGAAGTACCCAACATATAGTGGTGAAGGCAACGTATCCATTATGGTGGTGCAGGCGAAGTGTTCACTATTGGAAGCCATGGAACATCGGGCACTCTCGGTAGGCATCTTGTGGCGCAACGCGCTCGGCAGCGCCTAACTAAATTCAACTATACACCGCAGGCATGAAACTAAGGCGGAATTTCCGCTACCGCACCAAACATATTGAGTTGAAGAAAATTTGACCAAATTTCGCTTAGCTTAAAGCCTTTGAATTGCAGCACTGAATGCAAACACCGTTCTAAGATAATGAATAAATTAATGAGGGTAACGATTATTAATTATGGATGAAGTAATTAATTAGGTAATGATTCCGTGCCCAGAAGGCACGCAATCATTAGCGTTAATGTGAAAGGAATTATTTAGAAAAATAATTTTACTCTTCCCCAACGGGTTGCAAGCCAATGTTTTCTGCTCGCCAGTCAATAAGATCGCTCTCAGAGCTTACTCTGTATATAATTTTTACATAAGCGTATTTCAGCCAAATTTGCCCCTAACTAAGTGGTGTAGACAAGATCATTCACGTTAATACCGAGTGTTAGGGAAGCGTACTTATTTAAATCACGTTTCAGATATAGCAATTTATCAATTCTTTTATTTAGAGTCTTCCTACTTTAGATTTCGTGTACTTCTGGGCTTGATTTCATTCCTCGTTTAGGTTTCATGCCGGTGATGACTTCAAGTGCGTAACGCTTTTAATACATATAAGATCAGTTAAATACAAGTGTGTAAACTCTGTGTCTTTATATACAAAACAGAACCTGAAAGAGTAGTCCACAACACTTCAAAATGAACTGAGATACAATGCCACAAAAAACACATACATTTGATTGCACAAAATTGCTTTCCAGTATTTTCATCATGCAATGTCAATTCATAGAAAAAATGAAATCGTTGAAATATAATTGGGGTGTCAATGGCCAGGTACCATCTTTGCTCGTAGAGAAAATTTTGATATTCTTCCTAAAATGTGATTTAAAATTTTAAAATCACTATCTTTTGATATCGCGGCGGGTTTAATGAGCATAATACACCGATGAATTAGAAACTTAATTGGACTCCGACACGTTGATCGATCGTGTGCAAAACGCATGTTAAATTTTGACATGCAGATAAAAAGTTATCGTCTCTTGATTAACTGAATTTCGCAAGATAAAGTCATCTGTCTTTAAACTTTGTAAGAATTTACCAGTTAGGTTAAAAATCACCCGTAAATGCATCTGGAAAGAAATCCGTTGTACAAGCTTAAGGTAAATGAGTACAACTTAAAGACTTCGCTTGTGCGTACAAAAACAGCCGAAAAAAACTTGTCCTGAGTCGTTAGTTCAAGAGAAGGCCAAGAGGAACATAGATTTAATAAAACGCAAGCTAAGATGAAATCCTACGACTACAAGTTGATATAGTATTGTTATACGTTTGACATATTTAACGCAAATGCCATGCAACTAACAGAACTACATTGGACATACAGGAATAAATGAACATGAGTCGTGCACTTACATAGTTGATCAAAGGCGAATGACAACCAGAATGAATGTCTCAGTAAGGACACATTTTTCTTCGGAATAGACAGTATGAATGAATTACTACACATGTTAAAACAAAGGAAAAAAGGCACGTAAAATAGGTATTTAAACGTATATACCTCCATTCAAACCGCCGTGAAAAACTCAAGTAGGTATGACTGAGGAGACGCATTATCGAATCATCAAGGGAAAGCGAGAAATCTAGGTACGATATAAATAGATCCACGATGTACAATATACTTGGATAGGATATTTATTTGCAGTATGGGAGCTTCTACGAATATATGGGGGTAGGTGGAAAAATAACAAACGGCTTTGTTGCAGTTACTGAACTTGAAGCAGCAAGGGTCTCATGTGTGCGCGACGCTAACGTGTTGTCTAGGTCCCGGAGTGACCAAGTAAGGAAGTAACTCAACGCCCTGCAACTGTTGTAGTGTCCCTGCAACTGTTTCTCTCAATCTGCTTTTTGCAAACTACATCGGTATGTTCCCTACGTTATTTACAGTAAAAGATGTAACAAATAGATGTAAAAGTACGAATCGAAGCACGAATCTTGCTTGTCATCCAGCTTATTACAAACTAAACGACAGACATAAATAATTGAAAGAGCATACATTAGTTGTCTCTTAATTGTTATTTGTACAAAATTTTCTTCTGTTGGACCAATTAGGTTTATGTAAGGATTAGAAAAATCCTAGGCAAAAGTTCATGATTATAAGACGTCAAAAAGACACTAACCAGCGTAAATAAAGAAAACTGCAAGAGAAGAAGCTCGGGCATTCTCAAGTGCACTGGGAGCCAGAGGCGCTCTTTCCGTGCCATGAACCCGACACCCGCCGAGGTAACCTAACCTACCACCGCATCTTTAGCTGATGTTGACACGCTCTCTCGCACTAACGCTGAACTACGATCCTATGTCCATTCTATAAGGAGAGTCACGCTCACGCTCAGCTCAAAACTCCACGAGTCGCAAAAAAGGGCAAGCATGCATTGAGAGTGAAAGGCGTATGCATGTATTTGAAGCTAAGAGTTCGAAAGGAAATTGATTGAATCTATTATTAAATCGCGAAGTGTTAAGTGAATTACAAGACCAATCGACTTGTGTTTGCTCCTTGAAAAGAAATATGCATCTACATAGAATCAAAACCATAAATAAGGTTTTGATAAGAACACCGGGAAGTGTTCGAAAATTATTTTTTTAAGACCTTATTTTAAATAATTAAAGAGATTCCCAATTAATACAAAGGTTATATATATACAGAGCAACTTTTGGATTGGATTATGGCGCAGTCTACCGAGATTACCAAGATTACCAAGTCGATGAAATGCCAAAGAGAAAGGCACAAGGTAAAAAAAGAGTGACATGCACCTTAATACACTTTTACTAATACCGTACTTAATAAAGATTTTCTTGTCAGCGAGTTTTTAGGCATTATTTTGTAAAATCTAATATGAGACGAAAGTTCAGACAAGTACAGCACACGTTAGAGGCCTCTACATCGAGGAAATTATTTTAACAAATATATACCTACCTTAATTGAAAATTTTATTGACATCGGGAATATGTGCCTAAAAACATTAAGATGCCTTAGTTAAGAGAAAATGACCTTTCATTGATCGTAGGAGGTTGGCATAATTTGTTCCTCTGTTTCATGATAATCGCACTTGAACAAAAATTTACCTTCAAACAACCGCACAGATTCTTTTAATCGCTATTCTATGACTGCCCGAACTCAAAGCTGAATCTTTCCTACCCCTGCGCGCAAATGCGTCGCTCGATTGACAATTCTATTGCTACCGATGCAGAAAGAATAAAAGATATGCTCACAGCTCAGACGCAAGCAGGTGGCGAATGTGATGCTAGCCTTTTGTAAGGAACAGGTGCGTCGGGTTATGGGCCAGCTTTGGTCGTCCGTATCGCGTCAGCGAGAGGAACGTGAAGCACGCAACAGCAGTCCACAACTTCCATTAACCGCATTCTTTCTCTGCAGGCCCACGGAAAAACAAAGCTCGAGTACCCGACTTTCATCGGCAAGTTCGTCATTCGCTAAGTTTCGCTCCCGGAATCTGCACAATGACATAGAAAAGGCCTCTATGGAGATCGGGATTCTGCGAAAACTTAGATTGCGAGTGTGACAGAAAGGAGAAGTAAAAAAAGACAACTTATTGCAGAAAAATAAAAAAATATTCAAACTACATAAACTTTTCAGAGAATATTTGTTTACCTAGACATAAATACAATTCATACTTGCATTTCTTCTTTTGATCCTAATTCTCAGTTATAGGTTAGACACAAATTGCTATACATAAAGATAGGTCCAACATTTTTATATAAATGAATCCGAACAACGCATTAAAATAGCGAATATTTATAATACTAAAAATCATTGCCTAGTTAAAATTTTTAATGAATTTTCAAGTCTTTGTGTTTGTCTTCTAATACATTTGAAGCTTGGTGCGGAAAATATAAAGGGACACCTTTCATTCGACCATTTTCATCCACAATATTTTTCGTTTGCTAGTTATGTATAAATTTAAATTACATCTATTCAGGGAAATTTCTAAATGAAATTCAAATTTTATACCACAGACAATAGTTAATGGAAATACACGTGAAACTTATTTTCATACAAGTTTTGTGTGATTACATATAAAAAAAAAGTTGGATTAAGCCTAAAATTAAGCCGCGAATATCAATGCACATTAAAAAGTTGTTCGCAAAGCTGATTATTAATTGCACGCTAGAAGCCAGGTTCAGGGCACATAATGTTTTTTATAATAAATAATATCTTTCAAACCAACGTCTGAAACAGACCTTAGTATGAAAGCAAACACTTGTTAGGGACAGAACAAGACAGAGTCCAAATTTATTCTTTCTTGCGTTAAGTATACTAATTATTAGTGAAAGTCATGCCTAATTTAGACTCGTCATCAAACAAGAAATTCAAGTTTTGGTAGGTAACGAATATAACAAGACTTTCGACGTAATGTGTCTATCATACGATTAACAAAACGAGGTATGTTATTGCGATAATATTTTGTTTCAGGAAGGCTTTAATTAAAGGGTAACTATATATAACGCGGTATATTGTTTATCGAATACGATGCGAAATATAGACATCATGATGCTGACCAGTGACAGATTCAAGGACGTAGAGTCCCGACATAATCTTCAGCAAACAAGGCTAAGCCAGCAGTGGCCTGAGTAACGTTGTTGTGCCAACAGGCCACAGAGGGGCTTTCAGAGGGCACGCCACATGTGTGACGGCGGTGATGATTCCTTCACCGGATGCAGCGGCGTACCAACCACTCCGTATACGGCATGCATGGTTGACCGCGTCGGGCCAAGGGGCCCTACCGAAGTACCTGTTTCAACACTAGCTATGATCAAAAGGAACTCAAAGATAGATCGGATCAGGGTGGCCCAGTGGTTAAAGTTCAGAGTACCAAGACTGGAGCAGAGAGGCGCGGGTTCGATCCCAGCTCTGTGCGCCAGTTTCTGGTCAGAATCGGCAAGGAGGCCGGGCGGTTAAGCACAGCAGAATTGTAGCAGTGAGTTGCGAGTTCGAGACCTCAAAATGCTGTGAATGTTCTGCGATGTTAAGAATCGGCGACAGGCCTACGGCCTACTAAACGCTGAAACCGCTATTTTTTTTTTTTTATTTTACCAGGTTTGCGGTTGCGGCGAAATGCAAACAGTTGAAGCAAGAGGCTAAGGGTGTTTTGATTTTAGACTTTGAAGCCTTAGTACATTGAATCCTGACATAATAATTAACGTATAATGGGACGGTATAATAAGCAAGTTTATTACGAGTTTCAGAATCAGCTCCGAAACCATGAGCGGTTAACTTCAATCCCTTTTCTAAAAGAATGAAAATACGTTTACACCCATAACTAAGTAGTAATAAATTTTTTGTATTTTCTAAATACTTGCTACTGAATAACTTGAAAAAAAAATGTTATTCCAAGTTTTTAACCTCGAAGCAGTTGAAATTTGAAGAAAAAATTATAATTTTGGCAACATGAGATCTGAAAAGAATTAATCCTTATTGAATAGTGTAGTTACTTCACATCTAATGATTTTTTATTAGTATCTTTCTGAATCGATTAGTGAAAAATTTTTCCCATAATCATTGCTTAACTGTTGGTAAACTGTTAAACAATTGACGACAATATTGATAACATACTTAGCCATTACTAACACATTTGTTGACAAGAAGCACAATATCAAGTTATAATTCATTTATAAAATAATGTTAATAAAATGAAATAATTTCAATAGTTTGATAAAATAAATGCCTGATAAAAATGATCAAGGTTGCACGTCTTGAGCATGGATGTCTTGACAGAAAATCAAAATTTGCAACGAAAATATTAGCGAGTAATAATAAGCGTTATGTAAATTTCCTACATTTCGATTTTCACACATTTCATTCGGTTGTAATCACGATCGCTTTTAAGGAATGCATTTATGAATGAAAACTATCGCTTCGTTCTTTTCGTGGATAGCATTCAGTAAATCACGTTATAATATTAAAATGGCAGAGAATTTATCTAACGTATTTGGGATCATTTCCTAAACAAGTGTGAAATAGCTTTCACGAGCAAAATATCAGTAGGCTAGTCCAATGCAAATAGGCCTAAGTGTACCACGTCAAAACCAAAAGACGAAAATAGAAAAATCGTGGCATAGCACTAGGCTATGATCAATTGATCATTTCTTCCGTTCTCTTATCCATGGCACTTTCAGTTGCCCAAAAATTTTACCTCACGAAAGTTTCACAAAATTTCGTTTAAAATTTATCTTAATTAAACGCCTGGGTTGATTGAGAACACCGTGACACGCGCAAGCACTGTGAAGTGTGAAGCTTGTAGTAATGAACCACAACGAAAAATGTGCTCCAAGAGGCATCAGTATGGCACAACGTTCATTGGTGAATCGAAATATTATGATATCGACTTAGTATAATGAAGTAAACATACCAGCAGCTAATACGAGCTCATTGAAGAAGAGAAAACGTCACACAGTCATGCGCTTCCGCGATTTTCGCACATGCGCACCACATCGCTGTCACAAGCACACTGGCATGCAGCCGCCTCCCGCCTCCCTCTCTCACGTTCAGCTGATGCCGCCCCTTTCATCTCTTTCGGAGCCCTGCTGATATTGAAAGTTTCTTAGCGCACCAATAAATTAAATTTGGTTCAAGTTTTGCAATTGAATTCTAGCAGATTGACATAAACTTAATCAAAAGAAAATATAGGGATAGTTAAAAATATTGGGATTGGGATGAATATCATCCATACCTAGGGAGATAATTGCTTTTTGGATGCGTTTCTTTATGATGTTTTAGTGAAGAAATGCTGAAAACTAATATCGAATGATAAGTTGATGCCATTTTTTTATTTATAGAACAATGAGGAATTTCAAGCAACGCAACTCAGAGAAGCATTTGATCGCTCACTCAATTACACGAGATTAGTATTTGCGGCCATTTACGACTTCGCCCTCTAAGATGGAATGTAGTATTGAAATAGAGATTAGAAAGTCTGTGTAGAAATTTGGATCATAATTTGGATTTACGTTTTTCAAGATACGATTTCGTGTATGTGGAAATATTGAACTCCTAATTAGCACATGAAGTTTCTTTGGGCGTGTTTGATAGATACGAGGATTCGATACAATATTAATCAATGTTGAGTTTCTCCACATAAACAATGTAAATTTTACAGCACGCTATGACAAAAAGGTTATTGTGGGCATTGAGACAAATTGTGATCAATATAATTCAAGCGCAACAAGAGAACGTACAAAGATATCTCGGACTAAATGCTCACCGAAACATCGGAGCAAATAAGTACCTAAACATTCAGAATTTTTGGTAACGAAAATGAAGAAACGCGATGAAGAAGTACAAAGTCTATGACTGCGTGGTCGTGAGTCTAGAAACTTTCTGGTTACTGAATGGACTCAGGATTCAGCTCCAGACTACACCTCCGATAATCCTATCAAGTGATAGAATTATTTCTTTACGAGAGACCTCAGCTAAAGTATCAATAAATATCACGATGTTATGAGAAATTAATAAATTACTGACAACAATTACTATTCAGGAACTTAAATGTATCAAATATGTGAATTTATAATGACAATTTTTAAGTACATCCGTTTAAACTTCAAAAGGTGCAGTAGAGTTCCTTGCTTTTCTCGCCTCAAATGGAGATGCCATGTAGTCCAGGAGCTCGGGCGCTCAGCATGCGGCGTAGTGCCGCGAGCAACGGTCATAAATGACGCTTGCGTGGCGCCTGCACTGAACGCTATATAATCTTCGGTTATACGCCGAGATCATCACAACCTAAACTCCCCTCACAAAATTATACAACAAGAATGCGTACAGCTTCAACTATAAATCACACAAACACCGGTAATTTTTCTGAATTTTAATAGTTGACGAAACAATCCACATCGGCACAACAAATGTAATAATTACCGCATTAATCAATTGAGGAAAGTCATAAATTGCTTTGACTGATAAATTTTACGTACGATATAGATTACGGTATATATTTGCCTTGCCTGCATTGATCTTAGTGTGAAACAGCTCGTAAATTTTAATTGAAACCTTACATTTAGGTGACAGTAGTTTATTTGAAAATTGTTTTGTTTGGTTAACAGTACATAATTACTTCATTTACCTGTAGTTGCCCTTGACTGATGTCGCTATCTCTAAGTTAAACCAAGCGAAGCTAAAAATGGAACAGATTTTTAGCATGATGAGCTTGTATAGACAACGTATAAAAGACGAAAAAATGTGCCAGTGAAGCATCGAAATGAAAACTTCAAAACTAAAGAAAACTAGTGTTTAGAGATTTAGACAAACCATCGTCGGTGAGGAGAGGAAGCTAGTACGACTTAATGTTTTTTCGTTTACTTGGATCAGTAAAAGAGAAGCACCGTAGTTACGGCATCGGCAAGGGTGTGGCTGCTTCAAAGTAATGAAGTTGAAAGGACCCGACGAGATAGCCACGAAAGATGGGCGCTTGAGGTCGGGTGTGGTGCCGACCTCGATGCCTTTACTCAGCTCTTATTAGGTGTTAGTCGACCAGCTCATCATGAAGCCAAAGCTCGGATCTAAAGTATTAAGAAGATTCCCCGAGAAAACAATCAGTTAGACGATAGCAGTTCCTTGGCTACTAGAAAGCTATCACTGGCTGTGGCTGATATACATATCACTGGTCGAAGGGAGCGGGTTTCTGAACTTCGCATGTTATGTCAGGAGTGGAAAGTTAACTGAAATCCCCTAACTCGTATATGCTTGCGTTAAAACTGGGTAAGTAATTGTTAACGGTAAGACTAACTCCAAAAAGTTGAGGGGCTAACAATCTTAAATTTAGTTCAAAAACGAATGAAAGAATAGAACAGGCAAAAAATTGTGAAAAGGGAAGCTAGTTTACAAAGAGAGCTGAGGTACAGACGTTAAATATTCCCGAAAACATGCATAGATAGACGCATTCATGCCAGAAAAAAAACGCGTGAATGACAAAAAATTCGTCTGTAAAAGTATTTACATGCAGTTGCAGAGCTTGCGATTACATGTATTTGATTGCACGTGAATAACATTAGATGTAGTATGGAATAATTATACAATCAAATTAAATTGTACAAAACAGGACTGAGTTCACCATACAAAATTCATTTATAAGATATCCTGCTTTTTAAAATTATAAGGAACACCGCACAACCAAGATGAAGTCAGCTCGGTAGCGCGGTCACCCGATGTCAGCGGCAAGCATCATATATACTCGTGGGGCGTGCAAAATCATCGGAAGAGCGGATGCCAGCGAAGTCTGGGACGAAGCTTCGTAACCCTGGCGACCCATACAATCAGGCTTTAGAGCCCATTCATGTCAAGCTCCCATGGGAATTCTCAAGAAATGGCCTGCTTCAATTATGCGCCCGATAAAGCATGCAGAAACAAACCTCCTGGCGGCTTACGGACTTCCTTGATATGAATATGAACAAGAGAGAGGTTAGTAACATGAACTTGAGAGAGATTTGTTACATGAACTTGAGAGATATTAATTACATGAACGAGAGAGAGATTAGTCACATGAAATAGAGAAAGATTATGAATATGAACAAGAGGGAGATTAGGAGACGCATGATTTGGTGCCAAAGCAGGGGCAATCAGAGTACGTAGAATCGAACACAAAGGTTTTTAGCATTCTGTTCCGACAAGAGCAAAATTTATCAAATTATTTTTAAGAGTTCAAACGCTATTAAATATGCTTCATTTATCTCTATTTTTTGAAGTAAGATATTAAAAAACTCAAGAATATTCGTGAATATTGAAGAAATAGATCGCTGTAATAACAGTTCCTCCATACATTCTAATGTGACTTCCGTTGCTATTTAGTGATGAATTCATACCAATTCAATAAAGCGATGCTTCAATGGGAGAGTTTGTCGACATTATGCCTATTGCCTACGTCTCTTTGAAGTGTCTTTTATCGGTTTCAGATAAAACTTGTTTCGACAAAAAACATAGAAGTGGAAATTATCGAATTAAATCGCAAACTTAGAAAAATAGTAAGTTTGACGCACGAGCCAAAATATGCCCATTTTAACATTAACATTTGAACACTTAATCATTATTAGAATCAGAAATTAATTTTCAAAATATTTGGCGAATAATTAAACATATTCGAGGCGCTCCGAGAACTGTACGACAGTCGCCGAACAACTTCAAAAATGAGTTTGTGCATTGAGCCCACTTACCTTGACTTCCCGTGTCTATTGATTAGGATTACTGTAATGTAGATTAGAGAGAGCCATTGTGCATTTCTCCAGGTATTAGTCTTTCAATTTCATTTTAACTTGAAAAATTTTCTTGCTATTTCACTTTGCCACTCGGTCAAGTTCCAGAAATATATTTATGGATACTGAAAATCTTTCTGGCATATCTGAATGTGGTCGGGAGTACTGGAAATCTCGTGGTCGAGGCGGCTGAAGTACATAACTAAATCTAAGAATGAAGTACATGACTTCAGCGACGGCTGAAGTAATGGCTTATTTGCATATCCAAAGGACATGGAAATAAGCCTTAAAGTTACGCTACAGTGAGCAATGATGTGAAAGTATCTAGACTTTCAAGACAAACAAGGAAAACATGCAGGAAAGTGAACTACGCTGAGGCGTCATGTGCCTCGTCAATATGCCGCGGTTATGGTGGCTGTTTCACGATATCGAAAATTGCAGTCGAAGTTGCATTCTCAAGCTCTCAAACTACAGCTAAAAATTACTGATGATTTCACTGAAACCAGTTTCGTAACAAGTCCGCCCGCTTTTTACCTAAGTATAAACAAGGTTAGGCACCCGAAAGTTCCAGACCTTATTTACAAACAAAATGAAAGGAAAATTAAGCACACATGCCCACAACTGACCTAATTAGATATACTTTTAGTTACGCAAAAGTTGAGTTGACGTGACTGTCATCTAATAGGAGTGGATACGCCATCCTAAAGCATTTGACTTCTCTAGGTCCTCAAGTGCTTCAGGTCTGCCTTAAACATAATTTTAGGGCCGTAAGTGATAGCCTCAATATTTTGCAAGGGCGGCAACTGGAAGGCGGAGCTTAGTTCCGGTCAGCTGATCCGGTCCAACCCAGCCGTTGCAATTGCCTGTGACATCTCAGAGAACAATGGAACAATTCTTACCTCCCAAGTTTCGTGTGCGATGTACAATAAAGGTGGAACATTCATAATTATTACTAAGGTGAAAGCAGGAGCCCTACAAACACTGGTCATCACTTCATAAATGTTCTTCTCAGCGAAGACAAGCTCGCGCGCACGGCTTCCAGCTACAGACTGGCATCTCATGGCACTCCCGGGCGCAGCCCGAGGCACTGCTAGCAACCCAAAATCCACGCGCCTTGAAACTGAAAAATTAAATAAGGCAGAGTTTTTTCTCAAAATTTTCAACTTTCGGGAACTCTGACCTCATACAATATAAATTACATGCATTTCAATGTAATACATGTAAGAATCCCTCAAGAATTTAATGAGGGATATTGGTAAAGTAATTTCAAAAAAGCTTAAACCAATAAATTGGATGAGTTAAATATATGTTTTTTTTTTTGCTGAAAAGATGATTTTTTATATGCTTTTTCGCCTTACGAAAGATATTTTTAGTGCTAAAAGCCATATTTGATGTGAAAAAATTCAAGGAAACGTGTCTTTTTAGAGTTATCATGAAAGTCAAACATAGAATTTTCGAAAATAGCGCGAAATTAATATAAAAAAATCAGTTGGTAGTGAACTCATAGAGTAACATCAAAATTTGTGACACGAAAATTTGAGGCGATAGAAGCGAGCAAATATGATGGAGCTGTTGCGATTATTTTACTTATACACATGCATATCTTCTTGAGATCACCTTGATGGAAGAGTATTCAGGCTTGATATGCATTAAAATTGATCGTAACATCTTTGCCTTGATAGTGGCAACTGTGCAAAATGTCAGTGGAAGTTTGACCTTTATTAATAAACCGAAATAGAAATTTTACAGAGATTTCTCATGGACTGTAAGTTTAGTTGAGTATACCCTAAACAAAAATTCTTCTTAGATTACTAACAAAAAACTTTGAAGACAGACTATAACGGTAGAAAGAATGAATAACTCCAACTTTTCGAAATTTTACATATTAATAAATACAATTGTTTCCAATTAAATTCCATGGATTATATGATGTGAATAATGACTTATGAGATCAATTTAAATCTTGCAAAAGATGTAGATTCATCGATTGATTTAATGATTGACTGATATTTAATGACTGATTTTAATTATTGACTGCTATACATTATTAGTACATAGAGAAAAATTTACCCCATTGAGCGTTTATCATTCACCACCAAATAATAATTCATCTGTTAATTTTTCTTATTTCGTTTAAAGGCACTTTGGGATTTGAATAAAATCCGTTCATAATTGACCGAATCGACACTTCAGCGAACTCGCCTGCGAGCTCGAATACAAACCTAACTTCATTTTCAACTCTGGCACTCATAAATCCGTCAATTATGAACGGATTTCATTCAAATTTGAAATATAATAGATAATATCAGTAATTTGCATGGGGAATTTTTTTCAGATTTTTACATCAATAACTTTTTGTTAATACGGAAAACCTAACTTCATTTTCAACTCTGGCACTCATAAATCCGTCAATTATGAACGGATTTTATTCAAATTTGAAATATAAGTAGATAATATCAGTAATTTGCGGGGGGGATTTTTTCAGATTTTTACATCAATAACTTTTTTGTTAATACGGAAAACCTAACTTAATTTTCAACTCTGGCACTCATAAATCCTTCAATAATGATCGGATTTTATTCAAATTTGAAATATAAGTAGATAATATCAGTAATTTGCGGGGGAAATTTTTTCAGATTTTTACATCAATAACTTTTTTGTTAATACGGAAAACCTAACTTCATTTTCAACTCTGGCACTCATAAATCCGTCAATTATGAACGGATTTTATTCAAATTAGAAATATAAGTAGATAATATCAGTAATTTGCGGGCGGACTTTTTTCACATTTTTACATCAATAACTTTTTTGTTAATACGGAAAACGATAGGTTGCAGCACCACGCAGTCATAAATCCTTCAATGCCGAACTGATTGCCTTGAAATTTGGAATGTAAGTGCTTGTTATAACTTCGCTAGCTAACGAATCGTCAAAATGGAAGGAAAATCCAATATATACAATTAAGTCGATAATACGTGAACAATAACCCAATAATTTATAAGAGACGCATGGTGTTGACACATTCGGTACGTTATAATTGTAACTAATGTGTTTCTGTCACTTTCTGCTAGTTCCGACAACAAATTTTTCCTTATCAATTATGAAATTAAGATATATTAACGCATCTTCTCACTGGTGTAACTTTGGTACCGTTCAAATATAAGAACAGTTAAGCAAAAAAAGAATCTCCATGACGTTGGCTGAGTCTGATTTGGAAGCATAAATAATTTGGCTGCTCGCTAAATTATTTTTAGGCTTTTGGTTCCTATTCTCACGAGTCCTTAAACTGTCATCAGGACAAATTTTGAACTAAATGATGATCTCGATGCGTATTGAATATTATATGAAGTAAAATTCGACTACTACGGAGTACTGTATTCATTTTTTTGCGAAAACTTTTCAATTAAGTTGCCTATAATATAAATGTTAGTGGTGTGAGGCTTGCGGTGTGACATTATTATCACGGTTCGGCGTCCGACTTTTGATTCGTCAATCTAAAATCAGGCTCTATTATGGGCCAAAATTTCATCTTCGTAGCAGGGCTGGAAGTACGAAAGTGGGTCTAAAAGTGTCGATTTCGCGTAGGTACCAATACGGCGAGGACAAGGACGTAAAGTCAAAATCAAAATCTGAATGCGGATCTGAATCTAAGTGTTTCTTCGAAATTCTTTCGAGGTCCCTGCGCCATTAACAAGCCTCTTAATATAGTTGTTTGCAGTGGACTTCAACCATTCATCCAGTGAGAAGAGGCAGGGGTGGAGGTGTGCATCAAATACCGAGATCAAAAGCGTCTTCAAGAGATTCTCATTAGGCGTTTGCCTGCACTTGTTTGCAGTTCCGTGGGTGGTTGCGGTTGAGTAATGACTAACTTTTAATATAGAGATATGAATAAAATAGAGAGAATCATTATCTACAACGTGTAAATCAGGTCGAGAGTTTCATGAAGCACTATAAAAATGTCTCTTTTTAGTAACAATAATCATCAGCGGTCTACCAAATGTTCCACTTCGTCCACTGCTTTTATTGGAAAACAAGTAAAGATAGCCTCAGAGCACAACATGGATACTTAGTGAATATCAATGATCGCTTGCTTAATATTGGTTTATTATGAGCATGGGAAATGCAGGCATTAACTTCGAATATTGTTACAAATATAATGGGCAAAAACGGATGAATTTCTTTGTGATAGAAATTACAATGCACTATCGTTAAAAATGTTAATTATAGTACAAGGACGAATAAATTCTTTCACATGCAGAGGATAAGAAAGATCTGATCAATAAATCGTTTATTGAGTGAAGCAAGTATTTACACAGCATTAAAGTTCAAGGGTGCACTGTTGATGATACAAGAATGATACTGTTGACAATATAAGGCAGAACAATGTACATTAATTTAAGTGGCATGCTTCTCTAATTTAGCAAATGCCTCGGCTATCGACAAGATAGAAAAAGCATGAGTAATAAATGTGGCTAAGCAGAAGTCACAAGCATTGATCTAACGTTTTAAAATTAATGAAGCTCAATCTTAATCCTTTGGAAGTCTAATTTAAACAATGCTTTAAAATGCAAAACATCTATATTAATATGTTCAGTGAACTTAAATAATAAATTGATATTGTAATAAAGTTTATATTTATCAAAATAAATGAACAAATAATTAAATATATAATTTCCATAGCAATGGACTTCACTTCCTACTTTCGAATAAATTTTGGAAATATCAGAAGTTAGTAGGTGTTCAAGCCGGGTGTGCGCAGAGTTCAGTTAAAAGTCAATAAATTAGTCTCGTTGGGAGTGTGGGGTGGTAGGAATGGCATAGTTTCTTCAGACATATGAAGGATTGAATAGATGGACGAGTCTATTCCAAGTAGTCATGCGTTTTCTATGGATTGACTGAAGATGCTCCTCCAGCTGTGTGCAGATAATGTATATGCATTGGCTGCACCAAAGTAGGATGGATGCCATGTTTAAAGAGCGTTTGTGGATTTTATTGTGACCACGAAGGGGCTGATTGTCACATGTGGCCTTCAGGAGGGCCGACTAACAAACTTTTGTAAAAATTCCTCCGAAGAAAAATTTTTTTGCTTGACCAAACCTAAATCTTGTGGTGATACCAACGAACTAAGAAGTCCATAACTGAATACTCCAAGGCACACTACAAAGCGAGCCATTTTGTCATTTTTCATGCAGCTGCGCTTGATGGTCGAGCGCATGCAAACAGGCTCACGGAGCCAACAAAGAGGAGGGGCGGCCACGTCACACACTGCCCAACACGAGGTACTGGAATATTAGCGCCAACACAAACCAATGCATTGCCTGTACGTTCCATGGTCCTCTACGTAGCAAGCTCCTGTCAGCATGTTTCCTGCAAATAAAAAGAAATCATTACAAATACATACTGAGGAAATCCTTACTGAAATCTCTTAAAATAAAATTTGAGGGCTCAGTAGGTACCTAATAAAGAGTAAATAAATGTAATTACTTTTAAATCGTGACAGACTTGTAACTTGTAAGAATTAATTGTTACAAGAAAAGGATTTCAATACTATTTATCTGTTCGTTCGAGACTCAAAAAACTTATACAAATAATTGCAGCCCGCAAATATAAGAAAATAAGTCAGCTAAGAAGCAGGTCACTCTCATGGAAATTATAAAATCTTAAAAATACCCTCCACTGATAACACACATCCATTGAGCAAAGAAAAATTTAATGGAGCTTCGAAATATCAGACAGCAAGTTTTTCTTTTCATGCTGATGTTTCCCAACGATACGCCAATAAATTCTGTAATCATAAGACTGATTAATAAGTTGAATTGTCGCAATAACAATTAGTGTTAAATCATTGGAACCTCACAAGCGTAACATTTTTATAAAAGGCAACTTTACAAGATTTTAAATGATCCCACATCTTAAACATTTCACAAACGAGACAAACTTGCTAAGATTTCAGTGATGAAAAACTTAACTAAAATAATTTCATGATGTTTAACCAAATATTATGATGTGAAAAAGTTTCGTCAATGCTTAGACAAGATTGATTTGTCCTACTTTTTATTATGTATACTTGTAATGTAAAAAATGCAGCTCTATAGCTGGAAATATGAAAATTAATTTCTCAGTTCAATGTTACTACCCATGGCTATAAAAATGAATTTGGCTAATGGAACAATATTTAGTTGTGATGCAGGCTAAAGTGATCCGTTAAATTGTGAAAAAGCTATATATAGTCAGATGGGGTAAGACAGGACCGAAATCACTAACAAGCCGGTAGCATCTATACCATGAATAACTAAAAAACCCTTAACCTATCACAAGGTGCATTTATGCAATGGGCTTCTAAGCTACAACTCAGACGTTTTGCATCTAACATAGTTTTCTGTACAGTTTAAAAAAAGTGAGCTGGTCCCATCTTACCCCATTGGGGTAAGATGGGACCAGGCTGGGGTAAGACAGGACCAACTGGTAATTCTTATGTTACAAGGTTTCTAATAAAAGCACAATTCTGATATTCAATATTATCCATCTAGAAACACATTATTTGATTAAACAACCACTTGTTACTGTTTTGTGTTGTGGGAAGTCAACTTTAATATCAGTCACATTGGAGGTTTTGTCACGAGAAAACTTTGTTGACATTAAATGTAGCCATATAATCCATTTAGTCTTTTGAGCAAAAAATATGTATGATATTATATAGCTGGCATAGTTAATTATCATTTTATACTTTACTTTTGCTAGCAATAATAATAAGTCCAAGAAACTTGCAAGAAACTCCAGTATTTTAGCAATAATGCCTTATTCGAGATTGAAATTTTCAAAGAAATTTGGTGAGAGTGAGCAAAAGATAAAAATTGTCTACCAAAATACTCCAGTTACTGCATAATAATATATTCATTTAAAAGCTATTTTTGATATACTGTAGGGTAATAGAGGACCATTTGTGGGGTAAGACGGGACCATATGTGGTGTAAGATAGGACCATTTGTGGGGTAAAACAGGATCATTTAGTGGTCCCATTTTACCCCATGTCCGGTCCTTTTTTACCCCATTTCAGAATACATGTCAGGCAGTGATGGTAGCAGGTAGGAATGCCAAGTATGTCTCAAAAGTTGCTTATTACTTGAGGTTACCTGCCTACATCCACAAACCTGGCCAAAAAAATTTTTGTCATTAGACAAAGCCTATTTCCTAAACAGGGTTAACTATTTTATGACCCTTCTTCACATAGGTTTTCTTTAAAAATTAGCCAGAAATTCAATATTTGCAGAAGAGGGTTGAAACAAACACTAAAATGACAGGCAATAATTGCTCTAACATATTCTTTTGTCAAATTAAATTTAGTGCAATTAGAATGCACACCATGGGCTGGTCCTTTCTTACCCCATGAAGGCTGCGATCCTGTCTTACCCCATTTGACTATAGTAAACCTGATTGCATTACAATCATCATACATCACTTGACTGTCTTGACTTGACATAATTAGTATATAATACTTTTTGGTACTTGCCTAATACTGCTTAATATTAGTTATTGAAGCAATATAATTGTAATTTTTGCAATTATTAATAGAGAAGTATCCTAATTCTTATGTTCATATCATTGCATGTAAATTTTAAAAAGATTAAATAGACATGAATAGTTAAGATTAAATACTTGGATATGCCAAAAGAATTACAGTTATGTTAATTTTGTTGATCACAAAAGAAGGAAATTTTTTCCATAGCAAAATCGTAAAATTCTTGACAGGAAATCACAGGTACATTCATGAAAGGAGATATTGGGATTGGGGGTCTTGCTTTCAAAATTTTATGAGAAACAGTGCTTATCTGAACATGTTTTCACTAATGAGTGGAATCAACAGTGGTCAGAATGCTTACCGGTATGTCAGTACAAGATTTGAAATCACAGTAAAAAGTAAACTTACAGAGATAAACCGGAAGGCAGGCTGAATTATGAATGGTTCTTCAAGTCCAAGATAAGCCACAAGTCGGTTGGTGGTAGACATGGCCAACGACACTTGGCCTTGAAGGTGGATAGGCTTGAGAATGATTCCCTTACACTAAGGAAGCCTTGCGAGTTGAAAAAGCACATGTCCAGGAAGCACAAAAACGCTGTAGGAACTGAGAGCAGCGAGTAGGCAACAGCCAGCGTTTGGTTATTTTTGGACGGAATATATTTTTTTTTCTTTGTACTCTCAGACTAGAGTATTTTTCCTGATGCTGCTTTCTTCCTTTGTTTCTCATATAGTTACTATGTTTGTTAACTTTATCAACCAAGAGCGCACTTTGGTGCTATAGGTACGATTGCCTGACTATTGGCATTGCAAGCTGCTTATCTAATAATAGATACCGCAGTGTCTAATATCGGTTAATATTGTACTAACGTATTGCTCAATAAATGCAAAGTGCTGCTTCTCAGAGTATTGGGGACCAATACAAATTATTTATTTTCGTTCACAAGGAAATATAATTTCTTGTATTTAGTGATGAGTACGCCATTACTGGTGCTGGTGACTGGTGAGCGTGCGGCCGAGACCAGCGGTCTCGATAACTGCCTAAATTACGCCCTCACGGCTTGCTTTGCAGACCCATCCGCGCTTAATAAACATTGTAATTACATTCTAAATACAACTTGTATGCAAAATTTCAATTTCATCACTGGTACGGAAATTAATGTCGGAACTAGCAGAAAGTTACCTTACCTTAGTTAAGATGAGGCGAGTCACCGTCTTGAGTATTGGCACCCCCAATCCGCATTCTTCAGGGTGCATTAGATGTTGCTGAGCATGTTGGTGGCTTGGAGGTACTTGATGATCAGTTCAGCAGGGAATGCAGGTGTCGTAAGCGAAGACAGGAAGAAAGGGACAAAGAGGCAAGCACATGCAGATTTCAGCTGGTCTGGTCACGTTCAGGATTGGAATTTTTCTATTTGTTTCTGAAATCTCGCGGCTTCAACATGACGAATTTTCAATACATTTGGAATCTCGCGGCTCGATTGTGCAATTTTGTTAACATTTGGATAGGGTTAATTCATCGGACGGAAATCTCGCGGTTTCAGAAATGGCGGGAAACCTCTAGTTGCGGCCCTAAAGGCAGATGTTTTCCATGCTTGGTCACGTTGAGGAGTCAGTACTGGCACTACTGGGCAACTGATGAAGAGGTGTTCAAGGGTGAGACGGCTCTGACATGTTGAGCACTGGGGTGGGGGAATCTTGAGAAGTGGTGGCCATGAGTTAATGTTAATAGGCACACTCCTAGCCAAAGCCGTGTGATTGTGACTTGACGAGGCCAAGGGAGAGATTGCTGAGCTAGTGGGCCTAGTGTTGGCTTGAAGGAAGTCAGTTCTCGTGGTTGTTTGGTCCATGCTCTCTGCCATATGCTGCGAAATGAGTGTGTGATGAGTCTTCTCAAGTCAGCAGACTGAGCAGAGCTGTAGGGCACCTGGGTCAGCTGGGTGATTTGGGCAAGCTCCAGTGAGGCACGGCCGCACGGGCAAGTCTGTCAGCAGCTTCGTTGCCTTTTATTCCTACATTTCCAGGGACCCATTCCAAGGTAAATTTGTTTAGTATTGTAGCCATAAGCACATTTTGTATCCCAGGTACCAAGTGATGTCTGGAAGGGTGGGCTGATTGAAGCTTTTGAAGGCAGCCTTAGGCAGGTGATGCTAGCAAGGTAGTCAGTAAATATTACAAATTTGCCTGTTTTTTCTGTAGCAAATTTTATTGCAAAATATATTGCATACAGTTCTGCTGAGAACACTGAAGTGGAAGTTTTAGTCGGGCTTTGATTTTGAATAAGGAGCTATAGATTCCACATCCTGATTTTCAGTCACTTACAGAGCCGTCTGTGTAGACTTGGTGCCGTGCGTTGGTGGGGGCAGAAAGTGACAGAAACACATTAGTTACAATTATAACGTACCGAATGTGACAACACCATGCGTCTCTTATAAATTATTGGGTTATTGTTCACGTATTATCGACTTAATTGTATATATTG